>NC_056749.1:514634070-514754070 GCF_019279795.1 Protopterus annectens
ATGGTTCTGAGAATAGGCATGACATGGCAATAAAGAGGAGATGACAAAATAGTGGAGGTAATATTGATATTAGGGAAAAGGTTATTACAAGGTTGTGAAAGTAGGAAAAAACACACAGATGAAAGAGCTGGCTACTCTGATTCAGATGTACAAGATGGAAGAAGAGAAAACACTGAAAGGAGATAATAGGAAAACAATTACAAAGTGGAGTATTTGGGATGGGTGTGCACAGGAAAGAAGAAATTGCACATAGGAATAAGGGTGAGATAAGAATTTGCAATTCCAGAAAAAAAAAAGTGTCAGTCAGTATATAATGTAAATAGATTATCACTAACAGACTGTAAAGAAGAGTGGCTTGCAACAAAGTTTTATGACTATATTTAAGCAATAACAGACGTGGTTTGGTATATTGAAGATTTACCCATGGTTGGCGTGATTTAATTGTAATTTAACTGCAGCTTCTAAACAGGCTTCATACCTCATGAATGGAGAACAGCAACAGTCATCACGTTGCATAAAGGTGGACTGCCTACAGACCTTGGAAACTGCAGACCCATAAGTCTCACTAGTGTCATCTGCAAAACCATGTAAAGACTTATCATGGAAATGATCAATAATGACATTCAAAACCTCCAGACACTGAACCCAACACAATTTGGTCTTGTCAAGGGCAGGTCATGCCTACTCAAACTGGTGGACTTTTCTGAGAAGGACACCAAAGCAATGGATGAGGGCAAATGGTTCACACTGCCTACCTTGACCTGGTCAAGACATTTGACACAATACCCCACTCAAGCATTGTTGACAAACTCAAGAGTTATAAACCCTTGTTACCTGGTAGATAACCTGCTGGGTCACAGACAGGACCCAGATAGGTGAAACTGGGGAGTCCACCTCTACCAAGAGGCCGGTTACAAGTGAAGTCCCTCAGAGATTGGTCCTGGGACTGGTCTTTTTGGCATTTACTTCTCTGAAGTCAAGGCCAATGTCAATGGCCTCTGGCTAGCTACATTTGCAGTTGATTGAAAATTAGGAGCAGTCATAGAATCCCCCACGGACACAAATTTTCTCCAGGAAGGGCTGACACAGACAAATAACTGGTGGCAGTGCCATGGGCTAAAACTAAATGCCAAAAAATGCATAATACTATCCTTCAGGAAGTTATCTAACCCTGGTAACTACCATACTGTTAACACACCCCTAAGAGCTGATACAGAAGTCAGGGACTTGGGCACACACATAGACAATAATCTAACCTTAGACTATCATGTGTCAACAGTATTGAGGAAATTATTCTTTGTTGTGTAACATATAAACAAAGGTATGGCATCTAGGTCCAAGAAATTCATTCTTCCTCTATATTCAGCATTCATCAGACCTGTCATTGAGTACAATTCCCCCTTTGGTATGCACCTAACCGGGCATATCCAACAACTGTAACATTTATAGAGGTTGCTCACAAAAAGAATACAGGGCATAAGTTACATGTCCTATGCAGACCATTTCAAGGTCCTATCCATGTATTCTTTCAACTACAGGCTGTTGAGGATATATCCATGCCTAGCATAGAAGACAATGTCAGACACCACCCTGATGGACCTTCTGCATATCTACAAAACAAACAACATCAGAATTACCCATTTTAAAACTTAAACCTTGCCTGTGATATAAATAGGGCATGCTGGAGAGACAGGTATGCATTCCAAAGACTACCCATTCTCTGGGACAGGCTCCCCATCCATGTAAAGCAGAATTCCTCAATAAACCAATTCAAGTGTAAATTGGAAAACTGGATGGGGAACAGGAAATTCATCCTGGTTTGGCACCTATGTCTCTAATGCACACAGGCATCCTGTACATAGTTAATTTCCCAGGCCCCTACTTGTAAATGTTTCATCTCCCAAGAGCTCCTGCTTACACTTATCAAGGGTACCAGAACTTGTCAGAGATTTGGGAAGCATGCCTAGACTTAAAAAGGCCATCACGGTTGTTAAACTAGGAAACACCTATGGATCTATACAAGGGATAGCTGTCAAGTTGCATTGCAGATACTGCAGGGCGCATGTTTATGTATATGTGTATTATGGCTGGAGAAATACAAAATAATAGACTTTTAGTTGTTCTTTTCTGATCTTAAAATGGAACAGCACTGAACTCCTCTAAAACAAAATCAGTGTTATTTGGCATACATCAAAGGCTCACCAAAGCTCTCATTATACTTCACATGAGAGATATAAAAAATTCTGCTACAGATACAACCACCTCATTTAACCTGTGAAACTGACTTTGACTGTTAATTTCTAGAACATTCAAAAGAATAGCAAAAAAATAAATAAATAAATAAATAAATTCAAGAAAAATAACTCACTCCTTTTTCTGGACAAAAAGATTCTCCACCTGTATGACCCTGCAATGACAGCCATAGGCAACAACTAGGCTACAGACTGTATTTTTCTATGATGATTTGACAATAATGGGCAATCACTCTACACATTATCTACAATAAAATATGCCATTTCACCACAAATTCATCTCATCAAGAACACCACTGGCCAACTTTCTGCGAGGCCCGGATTGTCTGCCTGTCAAACAAAGATCTGCCCTCCTGCTGGTGTTTCTGCTCTACAAAACTTTACTGCTGAGTTATTCTCACCTTTAACATATAGCATCTTTCATAAATGCTTATCATAAGATATTACACACAATCCACCTCCAATCTGGTCACACCTGTAGCTAAACTATACTGCATCAATCATGCTTTTTTCACTGTAGTCCCTAAACTCTGGGAACCATTTCCAACCCGACTAAGAGAAATCCCCCTTGTACACTCAGTTTAGAACTTAACTTAAGAAACACTGAGTTTTTCAGGGTTTGTGCCACAAATCCTTTCAAATCACATACCAGTGCTACCAATTCCATCACATCACGTGCCAGTGCCACCAACCCCAAAACATCATGTGCCAGTGCCACCAATCCAATCACATCATGTGCCAGTGCCACCAATCCCATCACATCATGTGCCAGTGCCACCAATCCCATCACATCATGTACCAGTGCCAAGTCCATCACAGCACATGCCGCTGCCACCAATCCCATCATGCCACATGCCAGTGCCACCAATCCCATCACGCCGCATGCCAGTGCCACCACTCATATCATGTGCCAGTGCTACCAATCCCATCACACTGAATGTCAGTGCCATCAATCCCATCAAACATGTCAGTGCCACCAATACCAGCACACTGCATGCCAGTGCACCAACCCCATTGAATCACATGCCAGTGCACCAACTCTATCACATTACATCCCACTGCCATCAGTCCCAATACATAACATACCAGTGCCGCCAATTCCATCACATCATGTGCCATTGCCAGCAATCCCATGACATCGTGTGCCAGTGGCAACAATCCCATTGCATCACATGCCAGTGCTACCAATTCCATTACATCACGTTAGTGCATCAGCCCCATTGAATCACATGCCAGTGCCACCAATCTTATCACATTACTCAAATCTTAATACCTTTCTTATTTCTGTTGACTCATTCCACTATATTCAATCATCTTGGTAACTCTTCTGAAATATTTACTCACTTTTTAATCTCTCTTACCCTCTCTCTACTTTTTTTCTTTTACCTCTCATTTCTCAATTTTCTAACTAGTTTAAGTTAGATAATTAGGCTAGTTTGAAACAACAGTTTCAAATATAATGCAAAATGACAATGTATGTATTACTTTCTCTTGTATTCTCTTTGTTTGTAAGTTACCTTTCAGTTTTTGATGTGAATGTGTAAAGTTTCTATAGATTTTTAAAGTTTGTATAGATACCCATTTCTGTATCTCTTTATCACGTTATATATGACTTTATTTCTCCTTTACATTGTGATACACTTAGATCAGTTGTGATGTAAATGGTCCACTGGGATCAGTGTGTACTACCCTAGTGAACGGATGTAAACTAAAAGTGACTCACAGACAGGTTGCTATAATTGGGCAGTACACCCCACAAGCATTCTAGTCCTTTATTCTCCATTCACTTATACAGAATGCATACTCTGTACCCACTGAGTACAACACAAGTGAGACTGTGCATCAGGTTTATGAATCTGGGAGTATAATTTCCAGAATGTTTGCAACAAGTCTGAATGGAAAAGAGTAGCTAACAGATTAGGCCAATATGTGTAATAGTGCTGTCAGCATGCTACTCAGCTGGATTTATTGTTTGTTATGTTATATTGAGTTATGCCCTGCTTGTACATCTAGAGTCATCTCAGTGGTTTTCTTTTTCTTTTGTCTGTTGGGTAATTTTTTTCTCTTATACCTGGTTACCATCAAACCTCCCTCAATGTGCATCTGTCCATTTGTTCCTCCATAGTAGAGAACTATCGCAGTACAATGCATGGGTCAGAGCCATATCGAAGGACCATCTCAACAATGACCATGTTTTAAATGGTATAATGCCACTTCCTGGGTGAGGCATGAGCTACACACATCACTATGGAAACCAACATCCCTTCCCCATGCAAGTGCATGTCTCCATATGCTCAATAATGAAGGCTATCACCAAGTGGTGGCTCGGTGAGCTGAAAGACCACTGCAGGGATGCACACAGTGCTGCCACTTCTCCTCAAAGTGAGTCTGGCTGTATCCAACCTGTTCTGTCCTGCTCCCATGACATGCGCACCTCTCCTTCCCTTCCAGCTCCATCAAGCACCAGAGTCTCTAGTCAAACTCAGACTGCATAGGCCATAGTCAGGGCTTTATCTCACTATATTGTCAATCAAACTGGCAACTCCTTCTCTTTCTTTCCATTCTTTTTCTTGTTAGAATCAGCATAATAGCGTTGTCAAAGATTATGTGTACGCACCTGTAAGGTGGAAGAAAGCTCCTTAAAATGCAAAGATGAATGGGGAAACATGAAAGAGAGAGCATAGGTGGTAGCAAGAATGTATAAAGTTCAGGTCCATCTTAAGAACATTTTACTGATTTGAGAAACGGACAACTTTCCTGAGTAAAGATGGAGTAGAAGGCAATGAACAGATTCACAGGACTCTGTTGCATAGGGCTAGGTATGATATAATATATCATAATACAGTATAATATAATATAACATATATGTGGACATGAATGACCTCTAATGATCTTCCACCAGTTTACTCACATTCCTTCAGGAGTAATGAAGCACTGTTAGAGGGGAATGTAATGACATGAAAAAGTAAGAAAAGAAGACAACAGGCAGATAATGTGATCATTTAATGCTACGTATATTCACAGGAAAACCAGGGTCACCTTTCAATTTCCCACTATTGTTACTCCCATTACTGCCTGGGTTTGAAAAGAATAAAGCTTTATTTGTGTATATGATAGACAGGTTGCCATAAAGTGCTTTATATGCTATCAATTTGACTCAGACATTTGAGTGATAATACCCATTCGTTAAGCAAGTAAGCCCACTTGAAATACAGTCTCTTTTCAGAGGCATCTCAGCTGAAATGTCTGGATAAGTGACTTGCTCAAGGCCACAGAGCAAACAAATGAGGGCTGCGGGAATCAAACCCTGTATCACAGGAACTACAGTCTGCAGCCTTTCCCTCTGTGTCAACTGACAAACACAGTTATGTTATGCTTCATTACAAGTACCAAAAGATGCATATATGATGACCCCACTGTTTATTCGGGATCCCTTATTCTTAAATTTTATGCACATATAAATGGCTGCATAGACGAATCTGAAATAAATACAATGCCAAATTTAAAAATAAACCCCTCTGGTGGAAATCAAATATAAACAGGCTCTATAAAAAAGAAAAAGAAAAAAAAAACATTGCCGAGAAAAAATAAATAAATAAAGCCCTCAAAATACCAAAAAAGCTTTTGCTAACCTGAACAAGGATCACTGGATCCTGATAAAATCAATAAATTCCAAATATTATGTAAAAATAGCCATCCAGGTCACAGACAACCACAAAGCTTTCCCTGATTATAGTCCAAATGTTAGAAACAAAGCCAAGCACTGTGCAGAAATAACAGTAAATGATATTACTCAGACACAGAACAGTCCGTCTTTTAGTGAACAACTTCAACCCCTCCCCAATATTCTGAGATTACATACTCAAACCTACCCCCCAAAGGTGACATCTAAGGCCAAGATCACAACTTCTATGTAGCCAGATAATATACCAGGCTACTTACTGGTCAGCATGAAACATGATTTTTCTGATCCCCTACAGAAGCAATTCTGTATCAGCCTCAAAACATGCTTCATACTGGACAACTGGCAGACAGCAATAGTCATTCTATTGCATAAAGGTGGGGCTTTAATGGAACAAGGTAACTATAGACCCATAAGCTTGACCAGTCTCAACTGTAAGACTGTGTAAAGGATCATTATAGAGTTAATAAGTAAGAATATAGGTAACACAGATTCTGGATCCAACCTAGTTTGCATTCATCAAAGACAGGCCCTACCTACTTAACTTGGTTGACTTCTTTGAAAAAGTTACTGGAGCAATGGATTAGGAAAAACAGTACACACCGCATATCTAAACCTTGCAAAGGTATTCAACACCATCCTACACTTGGATATTGTAGATAAATTCTTCCAGCTAAATGTCAGTCTTCATTAACTCATTTGACAGCAAACTGGCTTATAAACAGAAACCAGGAAGTTAAAGTGAGTGGCTCTACCTTCTTCAAAATACCTGCCTCTAGTGGTGTACACCAGTGTTTAGTTCTTGGGTCACTCCCTTATGGCATTTACATTTCAGAGGTAAAAGCTAATGTTAAGTGTTTGTGGCTGACAAACTTTGCCATTATAAACTCTCCAGATGACATCAAGATCATCCAAGAGGGCCTATCCTGAGCAAATAGCTGGTGTCAAACCATGGACTAAAATTAAATGTCAGGAAGTGTATAAATGCATCCTTCATCAGGCATGACTCCTTTTTTAACTATCACATTGACAAAATATCCAAGAATATTTTATTCTGTGGTTAGAGATCTGGAAACCTTTGCTAACAATGTACTGCCCTTTGATCACCACATAGCCATGTTTGTAAGAAAGTTGTTATTCATTGAACAAGTTTTTATGTAAACGTACTGTGTCTGGATCCAGATCCACTGTATATAGAACATCATGCCAGCTACTGAATATTATGCTGCTTTAAGTATGTACCTGTGCAAACTGGAATGACCACAAAGCTTCGTCACTAAAATTATCAAGGGCCTAAAATGTCAAAACTATGCAGACCATCTTAAAACCGTATCATTGACATACAGGCTACTGAGCGGTCTCATGTATAGAGATTCACAGACCCTATTTTGTCAGAGCTGTTGTATATTTGAAAGTCAAATGGTATAAACACCTGTTCAAAGGATTTCAAAATAAATGGAACATGTTGGAGGAGCAGGTTTGTATTAAAGAAAATACCACTTCTACATAACCCTCTTCCACTCACATAAAGCAAGTACTTCTATTCTGTTCAAATGTAATTTGGATGAATGGATGATTAATGGCAAATTCACTCCCATATTAGCAACCTTGTTCTTTGTGGATTTGGAAAACATAAATGTTCCAATATATCTTTGGCTAATCTCTGGGTTATTTGTGTGCAAAATATCAGGGATTAAAACTACCAGGAAAATTTAAAGCTCGTCTTTTTAAGATCCTCAAAGATCAGTAACCTAGAAAGTACCTAAGAACCAGTCATGAAACAGAAGATCGTCTGAGAAACCATCCTACAGCATGATGCTGGATGACACCTTATTGAAGTACCCTGTCAACCAAGATAGTTTGTTGTTGATATAAAAATTAGATGGAGTAGCAGCAATCAGTACTAGCTTATCACTAGACAAACAGGCTTTGCGAATAACTTTCCCATTAATTATATTTATTTGATAACTTCTAGACTGATGCAGCTTGGACCATTTTATCTATGATATGAATAAAGCACAACCATATTAATCTCAAACAGGCAAGCAGCATTAACTATAATAAATGCCAAATATAAATATGAATTTTTAATATTTTATTGAAGTGTTAATATTAACATGACCTCCCAGAAACTGCAGTCATTGGCGAATTCCATTTTTTCCAGAAATGGTTAAAGTTTGCTGGTTTTGATGTCTGTTCTACATTTTTATAACTTTAATCCTCTAGTTAAAAGAAAATCTAGAAATTATTCCTGTCCTGTAGCTAAGATTTAAGGTTGGAGATCAGCTGACTGAAAAAAAAAAACAACAGTAGCATATTAAGTAACTAAGTGTGTAGTCAAAAATAATGACTATTACTTATACCAGTTCCTCTAATGATGACATTAGCTCCTTGGCACAGACCCCCTCTAACATTCAATGACAGGAAATATTATTAGCATGCAAATGGAGTGTCATTCAATAACATATATTACATCAGCAGAGAGCCCTCTTAGCCACTTCCTTTTATGCAAAGTAAGAAATCTGATTTAATAGACTTCAGTGTATATATCAGAGGTCAAAATAGTGGAGATTTTGACAGCAGCCCATGGCTTTCTCTAATGTTGTCCTTGGAAGTCAACATACTCTTAAAAGTTACTGAACTGCAAGTTAACAAAGGTTAACACATTCAGAAATTCTGACATGGTCACACCTGAAAATTATGTAATGGAATACCTTGCTTTAACGAGTTACTTAGTGAACGTTATGGCTATGGGTTATACAGACTGCTCAGGGGTGAGCGGACAGCAAACTATTCATTGTTTTAAATCTTAGGGTACTGTAAAAAAGGAGATCCACATTCACGGTTAAAAAAGACTGAAAAAAGTAAAATACACATACAGACAGACAGGTGTGTACACATTCCTGAGCGCACACACACACACACACACACACACACACACACACACACACACACACACACAGACACACACACAGACACACACACAGACACACACACAAACACACACACACACAGACACACACACTTGATTGATTTGAGTCAAAAGGCCACATCTAATTTGGTGATCTGCAAATTCCTGGAACCATAGAATCGGAACACTCATGTCTAGTTTATCATAGAATCTCAGCAATTAGAGCAATCGGGAAATATTTGATCCATCTCTAGTTAAGCTTTAGTCATTTTTAGAGATATTTAAGTATGTATAGGAAAACAGACTAAATGCAAGCTGTTTTTCTGTGATGGAAGCACCTTATTTAAGGCTGCTTCTTCAAAAATAAAGTGCTGACTGTAACATGTACGTTCAAATATGAGTAGAAAGAAAATCTCAGTTTAGGGTAAAACTAGAGCAAGAATTTAGTTGCTATGCATTTCATCCTTTTTCAATTACATCATGACTGCAGAACTTGAGCATGGTTAACTGAACTTATGAGACATACTTTCACATCTTCATCTCAAAAATGTAACTGGCAATTTATGTAACTTCCACAGTAACACCGAACAACCTTTACTAGTTCTTCCAGGAAGTGGTTAAACTATGCACACATCTGCTGGTACTTTTCCATTATTGTGGCAACAGTCTACATGTGCGCTTGATGTAAAGTCACCGCTGGCTTATATTTTTCTGGGTTTACCTTTGTCGTCTTCCTCCCCCTAGTATTGCTTTTCTGGCAAGTCAACAATGGTCACTTCTGTGTTCTGCTGTGTCTTGAAATTTGGCTTTATCACCACAGAACTCCTGTTGTTTCCTCGCAAGTCCCTGCTGCCTATACAGACAGTAGTAGAATGATCCCCAGTTAAATGATACAGAGGGTGTGAAAGACTGACGTTAATTTCTGAAAAAAAAAAAAAAAAGGGAAGCTCTTCTCTTTCCGACCATCACCTGATTTGAAAGCCTCATTGTGTTAAGACTGAGAATGCTGGGAGGCCTATCTGTCAACGTGCGCACACTGCGAATGGGGAGATCTGAAGTCAATGCTGCTTCTGCTGTTTAATAACTGCAGTTAGGATACAATCTCTTAACACAGTGTGGTGACTTTATTCCCTTACAAAGCAAATGATGGTTGGAAAGAGGAGCACTTCCTTATTTTCTCACAAAATAATGTCGATCAATCATACTTAGGAAGCTAGGAATTACCCAGGGATCTTGCTACAATTTCATGGTGCATAGAAAACGAAGAGGCGAGCGGTGGTATCAAAAGGTGAAAGGGCCAGACAATTAGGGTTCAGACAAACGGAATTCTGTAGTAGGAAAGGGTTGGATCTGACAAACGTTTGCATTGCGTAAATCTGTGAACTTGAAAAACCATTTTGATTTTACTCAGTAACAGCAACTTGGCTGCATTACAGTTTCAAAAGTAGGTCTATCCATCCACGTGCCTTAAAAGTGTTGCCCCGATAACAGAAAAGGACCCATCTGCCATAGAGTACTGTGGGCATTTAGACAGCATTCCTCTTTGCCAAAAGCCTGTTCATGAATAATGTATCAAAAATTTAACTGGCTACTTGAATGAGCAGATTGATTGCATCAGTATATTTCTCCCTGGTAGTCATAATATTTCTGGTTCAATATGGGGTATATCTCTGTTTGAAACAATAAATTACCACTATGAGTATGTTTGGACTGCTTTCTCTGCTTTGTGCCCAATGAATGCCAAGATAGGTTCTGCCACCATGATTCAGAAATGAATAATTTAGGTAATATGTGAATGAATTATGAAGGCAAAATGGTAAAGGCATTGAAGCGAGTAGTACTGATTTTAGTTTCAGATTACAAAGCATCAGTGACAAAAGCCATTTAATAAGATCAAGGCTGACTATCAATTACTTATGCATTCTTTTTCTAAGGATGTATACTTTACTGAAAGGTAAAATCATTAATTTTTTTCAATTATATCATACCAAGGTCACATATGATGCATTACCTATCTACAAATTAATTTAAATACAGTTCCTCTTAATACTGTAACAGGAAACAGTTTCTGTTAAGACAGAGAGGGGTATGGAGCCCTTTGTGACACTTTGGCTATGGAGAAATCTCAGTTCATAAAATGTAAAAGACATTTTGGAAGAAGACAGGAAGGATATATATACTACCTTGCAGAAAAGCAGTTCAAGAGCTGGTTCAGTAGTTAAAAACGGTTGCATCTTAAAGCATACACATCACAAAGGTAGGATGGACTGGTTTACAGTACTTACATCTTCAAACAGCTAATTCAGGGATGAGTAAAATAATCCACAGTCAATGCACTGGCATATTTGTTTTTGTAACTGTTCTGTGTATACTGACACAGCAAAATGCTGACAAGGCAGAGAGGGTTTAGTAACAAAGCTGACCCTTGGTTGTGCATCCATTATCCAGATATTATCTACTGTAGGGGATGTGTTAATATGAATTCTAAATTCAAGGTCACCAGCATTGTACATAACGGTGTGTAACTTGGAGAAAAGAAAGGATGGCACACTCATAAATTAATTGAATTGATTTCTAAAGAATGCACTGATGCAGCTAAGGTTTCATTCTGTTAGCTATGGTTCATCTGGGGAGATATACACAGTGTTAGGCATGCTTGCCTTTGACGGGTACTTTTGCAAAGTGTGTAATGACACTGTTGTCCCAGCTGACAGGTTTCTGTTTCTGGTGTGGGATGGATGGCAAAAGTCCTTTACTGAATCAAATGCTGATAATTATCCTAACACCAAATTAATCCCCAACCTTCTGGAGAAGGTCCTACTCTACACACGAGCACACATATAGTTCAGTTCTGTACTGTACGGCGCCAAAGCAAATTTTTAGCTGATGCTACTAAGCCAAGGCATGTTCCTCCAAAACTACAAAGGAAAACAACAAAAATCATTGTTGGGGGAAAAGAACAAATGAACCCAGATGGCTGAAGACGAGTTTGTCAGAGTCCAAAGAGTGCATACGAGGAATTCTGTTTGGTCACAAGAATGTAAAAAGGCAGTATAAAGGATTGGCCAGTTGAGAGGAATAGAAAATGAAAAGCAAAAAAAATGAATGTTCTGTTTTATTTTCATTTATGGCACTGTACTCATGTTTTAGTCATATTCTGCAAAACAAAGATAAACACCTTTGAGTTTTCATTATTTTGTAATAGATATATGAGAATGCCTGAACATGCCTTCCGGTAATACAATGATTTGAGGTACATGGGAAAGGCCTCATCCCATGGGCACTATACATACTAAATCACACAAAAGGTTTGATGACAGGGTCGAAATGTTACAGAAAATCTTTTGAGTTGTTTGCACATTATTTAATATTTTCTCATATTATTTGCTCAGCAAGTATTGTGCTGTAATCTGATCATATTTCTGCATATTTTCCCTGACCTTTTTTATGATGCACACAATATTGGAAACATTTAATATTTTCAAGTCACTTGTGGGTGTGAATGTAGAATAACAGCATCTATTGTAATTCAGTTTTTGATTTTATAATATATGCAAAAAGAAGCTGTTTGCATACGGAATATCTAGCCTTATGTAATTACATAAAAAGCAAGGGCAAAATGTTGCATACTGATGCTGTGAAATTGATTAGGATGCTCTGATGAAATGGTGAATTTGATTTTAAATGAATCACACAGTCGCCTTCAAGGTATACAGTTTAGACTTTTGGCTAGAGAGCAGAATTCTAAATGAGATGACCTACATGTTAATTATGCCAAAGAGAATTCGTGATTGTCATTTTGTATTCATCCATCTCTAAAACCACTCATCTAAGCCTGCTGCCCCATTCATGTTCCGTTTTTCCAATTTCCACTCTTTCTCAGTTGTGCAGAAGTTTAACCTGGGGGGGGGGGGCATTTAAAAACTGTAATACTAAATGAACGGTGTAACCTCTCAGCTCAGCTTCTAAACTCAGTTATAAAAGGCATGTTAACAAAGCAGGAATATGCCCTACGACAGCTTTGCAGAAGGCTCTGATAACCTCAGGTTATTTGCTCAGCTTCCTGTGATACATTTATCTTAAAGGAGAAGTATATGAATTGTAAATTTGATTGGAAACTGCTTTTAAATCACATATCCTAGAGCACAGGGGTTTGCAAATGGACCTATTCTGAGTGCTGTTGCACTGAGGCAATCTAATCAAATTCTTGTTTGTCACATATAGAACATAATACTAAGTTCAAGACTGATAATATGGAAATCAGAAAAGTAAGCTGACAGACCTTAGTATGCCTAGAGTTGTTGGGGTATGCAAAGAATACAGGGCTTTGACACTGCATAAACTCATATTTTGTAGATTTTTCTTTAGACAACAGTTTTACATTGTTAGTTGTATTTTTTTCATTATGTGGAATATGGTGGTTTCAGCATAATAGGTACATTGCCAAGTATCCATAGTCTTGTCTCAAACTACCTTAATCTATTTAAGATAAAGACATTTAATGTAAAACAAGGATGTACTGATCAAACTAGACTGCCAATGTATTAAGTTTTGGTTTTACTGCTGAAATTAGACAACTGACAGCATTCCCATTGTACCCAGGACTTCCGTATATTCATTTTATCATCCTTCTATCTGACTATTTTTAAATCAACTATACATGACTGGATACCACATTCGAGTCACCCCTATAATTATATGTAATTATAGGGGGTGACTTGTATGTGGTACTGATCCACAAAAAGGAGAAAAACATTAGAGCATTTAAATTTCACACTATGAAATTCAAATGATCCTATATACACAGGAAGAATGTTTTAAACATCTCCTATTTTCTTTATTAAGAAGATGGTTTTGCTGTTTTAGCTCCTAGTTCATTTGCCAATATGTTCAGGCTGTGATTTTGTTTTCACACATATCTTATTCTGAGAGCTGCTGCATTCTTGCCTCCCTGAGCTCTATTTTTTGTCTACGATATTTAAGAATGGGACAAGGTTACAGAGGAAAGTAATGCAATACAATGCTAGAAAAATAAAAAGAGAGTAATTTTCATGCTGTAGGAGGATGGAAGGTATATTTATATTTATTTACAATTTGATAGTCTTGCAAGTGAACTGGTCTACTGACTCTTTTTAGTCTTGATCCGGGTACAGCTGTTCAGCAACAGTTTGGAAGAGAAATCTGTTTCCAGTAATACATGTTGGTTAATTACTAGATAAAGGAATATAAAGAGAGAAATACTGTTAATGAAGACAAAGAGAAGGTGCTTGGTTTAATTTTTCTACAACAGCTAAAGTTAAAGTCCCAAACATTAGGAAAAGAAGGGTACAGCTTCTTGGCTTCAAGTTGGGCAACAGGTGGTGGTAGAAGAGGAACAAGAATTTTAAGTGGTTCCATTGAACAACAGAAGGCAGTGAAGACAGTCAAAGATGAGGAATGTAGATGGGCTGTAGGTACATGGCTAGGGGGGATTTAGGACTAGTTTAAGGCTTTCCTTGACTGGATGAAAAAGGTAAAGTTATTAAATAAAGAGAGAGACAGAGTAATTACAGGGGGTGACTTGAATGTGGAATTGGTGCAAAAAAAGGATAGGAAATCTATAGCATTTGAATTTCATAGATACAGTGATGGAAAAAGTGAGATTGTTGGATGTGTGGCAAGAAGTGTGACCATGAATAGAAAGGTTTACTTTTTCAATGTGTGAAAAGAAACAAGTTAGTAGATTAGATAGATTATTAGTAAACAGAAAAAGATTTGAGGAAATCACAGCTGTGTACTGTGGAGAAAAAACGTATGAGATTACACTATTGTTAAGGTGAGCTGGGAGTCAGGAAACCAAACACTAAGTGAGTGGAGATTAAATCCGAGGCACTGCTGGATGAGAAGTGATGATATTAAATGGACACAGTACAATTTTGGGGAGACTGTAAACTTCAGTAAAAACTCCAAGGGCATACTAGGAATCTGTGAATGAAATGGGGTAGAAGCTGTATGAGTTGGGAGGGGGGGGCAATATCATGGCAATAAGTGGAAAAATGAAAGAAAAAGGGAGTAAGAAGTGACAACTCTAGATAATGGGCTTAGAAAGATGAAAAAATGCTAGACAATTAGAGAAAGAAGCCCAGGATATAAATAGGGCACAGTAAATAGCCATATGGGACATACTGAAAGAATATGAGGAATCCAAGATAAAAGCTGAGATGATGAGAAGAGGGGCAGGCTGATGGGTGAGGGGAGACACTGATATTAAAATAATGATGTTGAGAATGAAAAATCATAGAAAGAAGTCCTGGACTTGTTCAATGGCAGATAAACGAAGAGACGAAAGGCATACAAATGAGAAAATGAGGGCCAAATTTCAATGTTATTACACTAAGGTTTACAAATGGGTGGGCCTTCAAGTAATGGAAAAATATGTTTTGTTTGAGGAACAACAACAAAGAAATTTACTGATAAGAAATGGAGGTAAATAAGACCATTAGGCATCTGAGGGAGCTATAAAGCAAGGAAGCCAAATGGATACCCCACAGATTTCTATAACATAGGGGGGTTTCCAGTGAGCAGTACAACAACAAATCTGTTCAATACCGTAGAAGAAGGGAGATTACTTCAATGGAAGACACCACGACAACTGCACTGCATAAACACAAAGGATGAGAGACAGATGTCAAAATAAATTATTGGGCTATATCTTTATGCAATGCATATAACAAATGTTTTGCTTGTATTTTGAAGACATTGAGAAAAGTTCTTCCAAGAGTAATTTGGGTTGAGCAAGTAGGGTTTATCAAAGGTAGATCATCCATGGACCACTGGTGTACTCTGTTAGATTTTGTGGACTGAACTGAAGAAAAAGGCCAGGGAAAGGCAGGGATTGTGTTAATGGACATCTAGAAGGCATTTGATTAAATCTCATGGGACTTTATGACTGATAATTAGAAAAAGACCATTGGAGATAGTCAGTGGCTAAAGAAAGTGAAAGCCCTCTACAGGGCCCAAAATCATGACTATATATCAATAGGGAACTTATCACAATAAAAAGAGGAACATATCAGAGTTGACTGTTATCACTGGGATTATTTTTAATGGTCATTGAATGTCTGGTGCAGAGAGTAAGGGAAAGTGGACAAGACAGTGAAGTGAATTTGACAGGAGCAGCACACATCTGCTTCTAGATGACTGAATGATGCTGCTTGACAATGCAGCTGTGCAATTACTGAGGATATTGGAGACATTTAGCAGTTTTGGCAGAGTCACTGTATCCCATTACTTCAAAAATATGTGGTGCTCTGAAATGCAACTAAACAGATGGAGGTATGTCTTGCACTTTTTCAAAAGGTGGATGGGGAAAGTTATTTGGGACTTAAGGTATATAAAATGGTAACTGAAATCAGTGACCAGAACTGTGTGCAGCTGAAAACAAAAGTAGGGAAAATGTTTTTAGAAACACACATGGGCAGATTTTTCTCACTTGGTGGAAGGACAGAAATTGTTCATATGATTCCTCTGCATATATTGTAATTTGGGCACCATATACAAATTAGACAACTAAGATTATAGGGGATATCCAACAGATATGCAGTAGATTTGTGTGGAAAAGCAAGAGAGGAAGGATTGTGAAGGACAGGACTAGAACTCATATGAAAGTGAAAGGATGGGGCATGCAAGATATCAGGCAATATGTCATTGTTATGAATATTTGCAAAGTCTCTGAGGCTTAGAAAATGAAAAATTGTCATTGGTGGCCTGGGAAAAGGGATGGAAATTGGAAGGCAACCAGCAAGGTAGAGGATGATGTCAACAAGATGATCATAGGCTGCTAGACTGTAAATTTAATTCATAGACAAAGGGGGCAGAAGAATTTGAGATCTGGGGGGGAGCTGCCCAAAGAAGCTGGGGAATAACTGGAAGTTTGGGAATAAAAGGGCATTAAGAAGGTGAAGACTCTAAGGGATGAATGTTTAAATGAATGGATATCCTTCAATGTCCTCAAAAATATCATTTGTAGGATGAGACTGGCTGTTTTATGAGGGGCGGGATTCCTAGAGCTAGGAACCAGATTACTCAGAACAGTCAATATAACAAGGAGAAGCCTAAAGCTGTGGAAGGTGAAACAGTAGATCATGAAGTAGATCTACTTGGGAAAGAATTGGAATCAATTAACATGACTAGAGTCATTTCCAGGTAGCTGAGAGAACAGGTATGTGAGTGTGCTTTTGGTAAGCAGAGGGATCAGATGAGTAAAGATAAGATATGAACTGAAGAATGGTTCTTGGAAGTTATAATAGCAATGATGAAGCTGTTAAATGAGGCAGGTTCTACTGGAGATCAGTATATGTACAGAACACATATAAGGATACAATGAGAGGGAAGAGTTGGAGATGTTGGGAGGAAAATGCTCATGAGATGCGTATGTGGTGGACATGTAAGGAGGTTGTTTCACTATGGAAGGGATCAAGAGAAATATGGAGTAAATTACTGGGAAAAAATATACCAAATTAAAGTGACTTATGCCTTTTTGGGGTGTGTAATGGAAGAAGATGGATTAGAAATGAGAGACTAGAACTTCAACTGCTTCATGGGGCAGTGAGAAGGATGATAGTGAAAGCATGGAAAGGGGAGGGTCTGGAAGTTTATACAGAAGTAGGTGTTATTATCTGGATGCAGAAACTACAGAGAGGGCACGGAGAATGTCTGACAAGAAGATGCAAGGGGGGTTAATAGATGGGTAGATTAGTCAAGTAATGGGACAGGGATAAATGATGCAACAGTAGAAATGGTAGTTATAGTGGAGCAGGAATGGTTAGAACATGGTGTGGAAAACAAATCCTATGCAGACTGTCTAAAAGCCTTGTACTTATATTCACTCTCCCTAATCCTAACACTACCCCTTCCTCCAACCCTAACCCTACACCTTACCTTAAAAAAACCTTCCACTAACACATAAATACATGCAAACACATTAACAACACTATATCTATACCCTGACTCTAACCCTAAAATACATATACACACACAAACATACAAAACCTATCTCCTCACCTATCCCTGATACTAACCCTGACTCTCTCACACATGCACAGACTCTCACCCCTCCAACTCTATTCACCTTTCTAGACTAAACATTCCCTTGACATTTTGACCATTCAGGTATCCATACCTTTGATAATAAGCATGACCCCTATTTGATATTAAGCACCACTACTAGCACTTGCCAACCAAATGGACATTTGAAAAAAATGCAATAGCATCTATATCATATTATTGCACAATGAAAAGATTGAACGCTGTTTCATCAAACCAATAATATCGAAACAACAAAAAAGCTAACACACGGAACAGCAAATTTTTTCCCAGGGAAAAAATTTGCTGCTCCGCAAAAAAAAAAAAAAAAAAAAAGTTTAAACACAAAATGAAGTGGAGGGCTTTGCCCTCCAATGTGGGAGTCTGTGCCCCCCAACCCCCCCTACTTAAATATACCAATGTCCCAAAGACAGCTTACCAATTTTTTTTCCCTGGGGAAAAAATTGATGTTCCGTAACTTCGCTTTTTTCTCCTTTCGACATTATCGGATCGATGAAAGAGCGTTCACTCTTTTCATCATCCGATAATGTGATATAGACCCATATTCATATACATCAAATGTACTCATTGTTGACAAGCTGATTATCGAAACCCTTATGTTGAAACCATGTACTTTGATAAGCTACTATGCATGCACCAAGAAACAGACTCAGTGCATGTAAAAAGAAAAAAAAAATCAGGATTGCACAAACACGGGGAAAGGGCATATTCCCCAAATGCAAGAAATGTTTAGTCTTGTACAGCTTTTGACCAGCTGTTTAGTTGATCATATACAGTCAGCTAAACAGCTGTCGACCAAACATACGCATGACCAATGCGATGGAGCCCATATCAGTTCAGAATGCAGACAGTTTGAAATGGAAAATCAGAATGCAGATAGAGACAAGTGTGTTTGTGTGAGTGTTGGAAGGCTAGGGTTAGTGTAAGGGTTAAATAAGGTTATAGGTTTAGTGCTGTGCATGTCTCAGTGTCTGAGCCTGTTTTGTGTAGTGGTAGTGTTACAGAAATATTTTTTTCTCAGGTAAGATGCAGGGTTAGAGCTAGTGGCTTCACACTCTGTACACCTTACCAATGCATGCCCACTGTAACCCCAGCCCTAACCCTGCCTCTTAGCTTAGAAGAATCCTTTCTGTAATAGTACCACTATTCAAACAAACATCATCCTATGGTATTGCTATGGGTTTGAGGGTTTTGTTGGTTTTCTTTCAGCTTTGTTTAATTATTCTCAGGATTTATTTTCTGTGGCATTTGGGTGTTTTTTGTTAGTATTGAGAGTTCTTTGTTAAGGTCTGTTGATATTCCGAACTGTCAGTATTTTGATGTATCGATATTATAAACTGTTGATATTTTGGTGTCAGTATTTTAAATGTGCGCATTTTAACTGTCAGTATTTTGATATATATATATATATATATATATACACATACGTGTGTGTGTGTGTGTATGTATATATTTATATACACAAACATGCACGTGAGCGCATGCGCGCACACACACACACACACACACACACATATCCATTTACACATATACATACATGCAGAGAAGGAACATGGTCAGCTGGGGCCCTAGGCAGGGTAATGGATCAGGGCTCCCCCCGCAACATACAGAGAGCAGCCCCCCCTGGCATACACAATAGCACCCCCACAGCAGGTCCCCAATCCTGCAGCCATTCCAGTGTGCCATTACTTGGCCATTTCTTCTCAGTTACCATAAACACTGTACAAACCTGTCAGTGCACACTATTTTCTTCTACAATCATTACATATATTTAGATTTAATTTAAAACGTTTATTTCAAATTTTATAGCCTAAACACTGCTAGACATTTGCTAAACAAAACAGAATGTCACAATGAAAATGGACTTGGTATTAACAGTAAACTTATCTGCCCTTGAAACTCACATTCATTGAAATGACACTGAAACCAACATTTAAAGAAAATGCATCTGACAGATTAAGTTCACCTTTGGACTGTTTTCAAACCAAAGGCCCCTTACACACATTTTTAGGACCATACATGCATGTGTTCTTATTGTATTAAATTATATTCCTTGTAGAACAAGCAGTACTAGTTAGTGTGTGTTTTAAATTTGTAGTTTTGAAAATTTTTCCAGTAAGCAATGAAATAAAATGTATGAACCAATAAAGACAAAACTGCCCATTTCAGAACATTTCAATCATAATAGGCCACTCAAACGTCTGTCACTGCAATCCAACAATATTAGTCAATAATGCACAATCTCTGCAGAAGTAAAACTCATCATAATAATTCCACATTAAAAAGATCTGTAACTAATAAAGAGGTTGGTGCTTGCAATCAATGTTATATTTCAGTGCTTCATCTACAAATTCAGTGCCTGCTGCCCTTCAAATGTAAAGTGCCTATATTACCTTAAAAAATTGGTAATCTGGTAATATTGCAGTAGACAATGGCTGGCAAACTCAACACATTCATAATTACTAGGCATCTCATCCAAAGGAGGACATATTCAGGACTGCAGCACCTCCATCCCCCACCTTAAAGTACAACACAGTATCAGCAATCCATGTTACATGGTGTGGGACTGGAACCCACAGCCTTCTGCATCAAAAGTAAGTATGCCACCTTTTGTGCTACAGAGATTGCTTTCAAATTTGATAGCATAGTGATGACCATTTGCTAAACAAAACAGTTGTGCATTGAAAACGGTATGAGCAGCAGTAAACTTCTCTTCCCTTAAAGCTTGCAATTCCTTTAAAATGTGAAGATGCCGATAATTTCTTGAAAATGCATTAAAAATGAAAATTCTTTGAAAATGCACTGAAAAACTCACGTCATCTTGAAAATGCACTGAGGTAGTTGGTTTGGTGGAGAGGGTTCAGGCTTTTGTCTCCTGTAGCCAAGGTACAGAGTTTGACCCTGGTTAAATTAACTAACCTGCCATTCTTACATTCATACATCTTTACTAACAACTTTATTTTCCATGAAGGACAATTATATCACAAAAACCAAGGTGTAGCCATGGGGACAAATTGTGGCTCCATTTTCACTGATATTGTAATGGCTAAACAGGAACAAGCCTTTGTGTTCAACGGCCCCTTTTATATGTCTGTGAGATTTTATACCAGATACCTGGATGATTTGTTTACCATTTGGTGAGATACTGAGGAGAAGCTGATGGAATGTATGAACTACATCAGATCAATCATGCAGTTTTTAAAATTTACAATAAATAAGGATAAGTTTAATATTTCTTATCTGGATGTTTTTTGTCCAAGGACTCCAATAATGGTCGTTATGTTTCGAGGATTTTCAAAAGCCAACTTACTTCAACTCCTTCCTCCATTTTTTGAGTGCTCATCCCCTTGCCCAAAAGAAATCACTAGTAAAGGGACAATTTGTGAGGGCTGCAAGAATGGTCACCCTGGAACAGCACGTTTGGGAAGAGTGTACTACCTTGGAAAACATGTTTCTGGCAAGAGGTTACCCAAAGGAGTTTGTAATGGACATCAAGGAAGTGGTGATGAAAAGGAAAAGGAATTACTACATCCCGATACTCAATAATAATGGTGCCGTTATACTTGAAACTGGCAAGGAAGATGATAATGGAACCAGCGATCTGGGGAGTACCTTCATTACCGATTTTAACTAAGACCATCACACTATAAGATGGATACTGAAGAAGAACTGGGATTTATTTAAAGAAAACAGGGAACTTTTACAACTATTTCCAGAGCGCCCTTTGGTTGTTTTTAGAAGAGGGAAGAACATAAAGAAGATGTTAGAAGGTACAATGCTTAATAGTAATGTTTGTAGAATGACCAAATGTGGGTGATGTTTGTTATGTAAGTGGATCCAAGTGGGTGATTCTTTTTGGATAAAAAAAAATCAACATGTTTGGGTTAGAGGAAAATTTGATTGTAACAGCAAAGGTGTGGTCTATGCTACTTTCTGTCAGGTATGTCAAACATTTTATATTGGAAAGACTGATCGTGCCTTAAAAGAAAGGATGTATGAACATCTTTACGATATATGAAAAGGGAAAATTATGAATGCCCTGGCTAAACATGTCACAGAATTTCACGACCATTACTTTTTGTAGTTGTCGAGCAGATCCACAAAGGGGCTAGAGGAGGCTTGAGGCATTTATTTCTAGAAAGGACAGAAGTATTTTGGCAGCTGGTGTTTCAAGCTGATGTTTGACCAGGTATTAATGAATATATTTCCATTTCCAGTCTGTTAAAATTAAAGGTTTTAAGAAGATAAAGCAAGTTTCCCTTTAAGGGTGCGCTGGCTCAATTTTGACACTTTGATTTGCTGCTGAGGAGTGAACTTTTTCATAAATTTTTAGCCCTACTTCCTTGGATTTATCTGATGAAGTTTTGTTGTGAAACAAAACAAAAATGCTTATCTTATTTTAAATAATTTTTATTAAAGATGTTTTTAATGGTCCTACCTATTACACAGCATTTTCTGGAGATTTGCATATTGTTGTTCTGAATAGACTGGGGTTTGTAAGCTGTTGAACTTTTATGGCTTTTACTTAGCTTTTATAAAAGGCTAAGGAGTTCTGTCTGCATTACTTGGTTATTGAGGTATTTAAGAAAAATGTGAACATTAAATTTGTATAAATTAATATCATAAAAACAATATTTAATATCTATTTACCTGCACTAGGCAGAGGTCAAATATTAATGCAGTTGAATTTGCTACTGTGCAAGCTTTATGATAAATTCTTTTAAAACCTTGTACATAAGTTGGTTTTGGAATTATTGATGCAAATACAAACAAGCAATATCTGATGCCTAGAGGTGTGAGTAGGAGTTAACTGCAGATGCACCTGAAGGCATCACTCGGATGTAATAAGTTAAGTTGTATTTCCTCAAGCCTAGCATGTGCTTCCCAGCTTTCTTCTACTACTCCGGTCCTTCTTCTTCAGCCCCAGAACTTTACTATCAGACATCTGAATCATGCAGCTTTTCCCTCCTCTAATGTATAAGTGCCTATATAGGTTTCTCACCAAGCAACATCTTCTCATCATATTCACAGTTTGTAGATCTGCATTATTTATTTTATATCACCCCAGCTGACTTCCTCCATACAGCCTCAAGAACTGCCACATGACATTCAAGATTCAGTCTTAAAAATGACCACTGTGAATGTAAGGCCAGCCTCAGTTTCTCAGGAATCCACTCTGTGTTCTGTGTATCCAAGAACTCTATTAGCTTTTGAAAAAAATGTTTGACATTGTTTAGTCTGATTCAAGTCTGGAAAAATTAATACCCTGAAGTGTCTCCTCCTTGTCTACCTTGCATAGGAGTGATTATTCAGTCTCTGTCCTTGCATTTTTAAATGAAACCTCATCTGCCACTCTCTGCCCACAATAAAAATTGCCAGAGATGTCTTTGGAGACTGGTCTCTCAGCCGAATATTACTGCACCAGTCTTTGTATCCTCAGTAGAAAAGGTGCAATAGATGACACTAACAAACTAAACAGGACTGCTCCCAATACCAAACAATGAAGCACAGCAGTACTTTCTGATTTTGTCCAGCAGTGGTTACTATTGGCAACCACCCACTGCTTATCTGACAGCCAGTTTCTGACCACTTCATATATGTTTCGTCCCAGTCTCATACCACATTAGATTAGCTATGGACCTCCTGTGAAGTACTGTGTCAAAAGCTACTCCTTGTTAGTTATAACTCAATTATATAGCTAGAAAAGGGAAAACAGCAAGACCATTGCTGCACGAAGCATGTTATAAACTCCTGGCATGAATGCTGACATTCAGAAACCCCGTCAGACTACCTTACGCTATCATTTCTTTGAGCTTCAATGTAAAGCACACAAAGTTATTAGACCTGTAATGGTCTGGCTTCTTCTAAGACCTCCCTTTGTGTAAAGAATTACTGCTGTCTCTCAGTTACTTATAATATATATATATATATATATATATATATATATATATATATATATATATAGGTCTTATGAACTTTGTTGAATTGTACTTCAGTTGACATCTGTTTAATCAAACCAGTCAGGTCGATTAAACAGATGGACAGATGGTCAACAGGTGTGCAAGACTGACAATCCCTTAGTAGGGGAATATCCTTTTCCCTGGGGATAGTGCGATCTTGGAGATAAAATATATATAATTATCAATGGGTGTAACTCCCCACATGGGAAGAGCAGGGGGGGGGCGTGTTCCCCTACAAAAAGAAAATGCTTTCTTTGTTTTTTTTCTTTTTTTTAGCCAGACAAACTGAGAAGTAGTGCTCATTTTCTCCATTCAGACAGTGCTAAACCTTCGTTCAGCAAAAATATTATTTTTGAAGTTTTGATAACTATTTGATATTTACCGATTACAAGGTACATTCATATTTTTACATAATTTTTTACTTATGTTTTTGCGAGTGGGTTTCATTTTATATTAATTGTTGAGACAGCTTTAAGTCCAGAGTCACTACATGGTGGAGTGGGGTGCAACAAGTATGTCACAATTTGAAATGTCTCTGGCTGACTGTGATGGCCCTGACACATTTGTCATACCTCTCAACCTCAGAGCAAGAAATCTGGACAAAGCCATACACAGGGGCGGGAGTATGGCATAATGGTTAGGGTGTTTACCTTGGAAACCCAAAGTGCAGGATTTGATTCTCACATAGGGTAATTGGCTAGGCTTAAAATGGCCCACAAGGACAGTTAGCCTAGTACTAATCTGTGAACCTGTGAACCTAAATGATGACATTCGGTTTTAGTATAAAAGGATGTGATGTATTCTGTCTTAGAATCTAATTCCCTTTTTTCTTTTTGGATAAAAACACTCAGCTGGATTTATTACAAACTGTTTTCTGTTTCAATTGTGCCTTCTGTTGTGTGCGATCTTTCTTGGTTTTGTTGGTTATTTGCAGTGGCGGCTGGTGACTTCAAATCAAAGGGGGGCTGCAGGAGACAGCGGAATGGGTGGGGTCAATGGGAAGGGGTGTGGCCAACTAGAAAGGGGAGGAGCTATGCTCAAAACCACAAAAACTAACTTTAATTAAATACGCTGCCCTGGGTGGCAAACCATCATTATGAGAGTCCAATCAAGACAAAAATAAGTGTAGAAGAATAAAAATATTTCAATGCATTGGCTGCATGACAGCTTACTTAATATCTAGATGGAAACAAAAGGTTGTGAGGCATGAAAAAATAAATTACTTTTTAAATACATTACTGGAATGCCAGTCACAATCAAGTACAAGAAAAACCAGAAGCACTCAACTCAAACCATTTCTCCTTGCACTGCAGTTCTAATTATAATTTATATTCAGCTTTATTAAAGTACCAAGTAACATGCTGAAAGTAGAAATCTCCATGATGCCCCCACTTGTAAAAATGTTTCTTATCCAATAAAGACCTGCTGCCTGACAACTATCTACTTGTTTCATGGGGAAAACATGTAAGTAAAAAATAAAAAGCAAACAAGAAACAAGCTCAAGATACATTGCTTAAAGGATTACTGTACAGGTTATGGACCACACATGATTGGCATTCTGTTTAGTTTACGGGTAAAGTCTGTAGAGATGACTGGAAGTCTCCAACAAGTGTAATGAGCTTTTTTAAAATAATGGAATCCTGTCCTTTAATACCCAAGGCTTATACATTATCTAGTCAAGCATTCTCTGCATGGCAACAACAGAAAGGCTTTCAATGTTGGCAATTCTTTAACAGTATGCTTATTAAAGCTTACTTGCATCTTACAATCTCAGACAAGCTTACCTTATGGTCATTAAAGCATTGCTACTTAAACACAGAGCAACAGGCAGTTTGAGTAATAAGCATAAATCAACAGTACAAAAATATGACAGAAACCAGACCTTTCTGCAAAATCAAGGACAGATGAAAAGCCACTGTAGTACTTGTGTCTACCTTGGATGGGGGGGACACACTGCACATTTACACTGCATAACTACTCCTTGCCTTGCTTGGACACATCCAGAGTCACTACATGGTGGAGTGGGGTGCAACAAGTATGTCACAATTTGAAATGTCTCTGGCTGACTGTGATGGCCCTGACACATTTGTCATACCTCTCAACCTCAGAGCAAGAAATCTGGACAAAGCCATACACAGAAGTGGGACAAATGCCCAAAAATAAGGACAATTTTTAAATATTGCTCTAATAAACTTAGAAAGATAATAGAATAGGTATTGTATTAGTATGACTTTTCTGAAGGGTATAAAATCTGAAACTCAAATGTCTGTCATAATTTTCTAACTTCAGTCTTTAGTGATTTGTTACTAATTTACCAAAAAACACAATTTTATGAAAAATGGACCAAATGTGATGCAAAAATATAAAATAGCCACACAATACAGCTGGGAACCTGTCAAAGAAGGGACACTTTAATATTAGTACTGCTAACTTGAGCAGCTGACAAAATAAAATAATCTACATGCATTTCAAGTAATCTATAACTTTGATTATTACAGTTATTTCTTAATTGTAAACCCTCCATGTTTTCTTCCAAAATTGCTATTTTGCGGAGGGATTATTAGGGGAAGAGCAACATTTTGAGCCAAAATCGGGGACAGTTGAGAGGTTGGCTATGCCTAATTCTATAAAGCAATTTATTTGCATGTACCTCTCAACCTGTTAATGCAGTAAATCTGAACAAGGCCAAATATATTGGGGAACATATAAACAGTACTAAAAGTTGCTCTTGTATAAATTGAGACAGTTGATAGAATAACAGTTCTTACTTTAGCATGCATTTTTCTGAAGGTTATGAAGTCTGAAACTCAGTGTATCATTATTTAGTGACTTAATTTCTAAATGATTTGCCAGAAAACTACAAATTTTATGAAGAACAAACCAAAAATAAGAAGCAAAAATCTATTCATTCTTTGAAAATCTGGACAGTTGGGAGGTATAGTTCAGCTGGGCCTGTCTGAGTTTGCTGCCGTTCCCCCCTGACAAAATCATGGTTGAATGGAGCCTCTGCAGCCATTCCAATGAACCATTACTTGGCTATTTCACTCCATTTACCATAAACACTAATGTGCATACTGCTTTACTTCTATGATGAGTTGGACTTCATTTGAAAGTTTTATTTTGTATTTTACAGCACAAACACTAAGTCATCTACTAAACAAAGCAATGCAGTCTCACAATGAAAACTTAGCATTAAAACTTCTTTGCCCTTAAAACTCACATTCACTTGAAACAGCATTGAAACCCACATTCAAAGAAAATACATTTTGCCAGTGGCAGATAAAGATTAATTTTGGGCTGTTTTCAAATCATAGGCCCCTTGCATATGAAACATACATGTGCTCTTTGATACACCTTCCTCATTGTACTAAATTATATTCCTTGTACAATATATTACAGTTGTTCGAGGGCGTTTTGAACATTTTTCCAGTAAGCAATGAAACAAAATGCATGCACCCATAATGACAAAACTGCCCAGTTCAGAACATTTATCATAAAAGTCTACTCAGACTTACACAGTCCACCATTATCAGTAAATATGCACAATTCTACAATCCACCATTATCAGTAAATATGCACAATTCTACAGTCCACCATTATCAGTAAATATGCACAATTCTACAGTCCACCATTATCAGTAAATATGCACCATCTCTGAAGAAGTAAAAGTCATCTAAATAATTCCACATTAAAGAAATCTGTAACTAATGAAGAGGCTGCTGCTAGCAAACACCTTTATATTTCATGGTTTCATTGAAAAATAAAGTGTCTGTTGCCCCTCAGGAGTAAATTGCCTATATTACATTAAAAAAATGATAAGCTAGTAATATTGCAAGAGGAAATGGATGGCAAACTGATAACGGACTCATAGTTAGTATCTTCACCAAGGAGAACATTTTCAGTACGGCAGCATCCACCCCTTGTGGGAGTAGAACCCGCAGCTTTCTGCATCAAAGGCAAGTACACAACCTGTTGTGCTATTAACAAGGCAAACCAACTTCACTTAAGCAACACTAAACTTCTGTTCCCCTGCAGCTCTCAGCTCCTTGTAAAATCTACTCAATACTCAACTTCGCAGCACAAGAAAACTGGAAAAAGCCAAAATGTATTGGGGGGGGGGTCAAAAGCCCAAAAACCAGGGGCACAAACATTGCTTGTATAATCTTGGAAAGTTGCTAGAACCATACATTTTACTGCCAAGCTCCCTGTGCAAAACAGTCAGAGCAACATACCACTACGCCAAATCAGCTGCTTTGTAAAAGAGGAAGACTGAAACTTAAATGGCTATCATTTAGTGAATTCAGTTCTCACCATAGCTGTCAACCTCTTAGTACAAAACACCTGGACAAACCCAGTAATGAGGGAATACAGCCCTCAAACATTCAGTGAATTCAGTTCTTGCCATAGCTGTCAACCTTAGCACAAAAACCTGGACGAAGCCAATAATGGAGGAATACAGTCCCAAAAATAGGGACAAATTTCAAATATTCATCTTATAAACTTAGAAAATTGCTAGAATAAAAGGTTGTGTTACGGTTGTGTTACTATGTATTTTCTGAAGAACATGAAGTCTGAAATTCAAATGCCTGTCAATTTTACTGCTGACAGAATAAAAACAATTTTCAGCAGAGACCCAGGGAGAAATACTTCAGACACGTCTTTGTAAAATGACAGGGCACCAGAGCAAATCCACACAAACACAGGGAGGAGATGCAGACTCCACACAGAAGGCACCCCAGCCAAGAATCAAACCAGAAAACCTATAGCTGTGAGGCAACAATACTACCACTGCACCATCAAATATGCAAGGACTTAAACATTCAGAAACCTGAAGTCTGAAATTCAAATGTCTGTCAATTTTATTTAACATTTGTTAATCAGGACAGTCTGACTTGGAACAAAAAAAATTTCAGCAGAGGCCCAGGAAGAAATAATGCAGACATGTCTTTGTAACATGGGAGGACACAAAAGCAAACCCACACAAACACAGGGAGAAGATAAAGACCCCACAAAGAAGGCACCCCAGCCAAGAAGCAAACCTGAGAACCTGCAGCTGTGAGGCAACAATGCTACCACTGCACCATCAAATATCAAGCATTGCAACATTTACAAACCACAGATATTATGAGGAACAGATCAGATCAAATATGAGGCAAAAATCTGCAGGTTTTTTTTACAAATGGTGGTGGGTAGGGAATTCAGGTCTTTAACACCTGCATACAAGGTACAGGGTTCAAGCCTGAGGTATTCCCTACCACACACACACACACACACACACACACACACACACACACACACACACACACACACACACACACACCTGTAGTAGCAAACCACAAAAACTAAATATACTGCACTGGGTGCCAAACAGTCGTCATGAGAGTCCAATCAAGACAAAATGAAGTGTAGAAGAATAAAAATATTTCAATGCATTGGCTGCATAACAGCTTAATATCTAGATGGAAACAAAAAAGGTTGTGAGGCATGAAAAAATAAATTACTTTTTTTTTAAATACATTAATGAAATGCCAGTCAAAATCAAGTACAAGAAAAACAAGCAGCACTCAACTCAAACCACTTCTTGCACTGCAGTTCTAATTATAATTTATATTCAGCTTTATTAAAGTAACAAGTAACATGCTGAAAGTAGAAATCTCTGATGCCCCCACTTGTAAAAATGTTCCTTATCCAAAACAAGACCTGCTGCCTGACATCTACTTGTTTCATGGGGAAAACATGATCAAAGTAAAAAATGAAAAGCGAACAAGAAATAAGCTCAAGATAGATTGCTTAAAAGGATTACTGTACAGGTTATGGACCACGCGATTGGCATTTGGTTTACGGGTAAAGCCTGCAGAGATGACTGGAAGTCTCCAAGTGTAATGAGACTCAAAATAATGTAATTCTGTCCTTTATTACAAATACTGGCATATGCATTTCAATACCCAAGGCTTATACATTATCTAGTTAAGTATTCTCTACATGGCAACAGAAAGGCTTTCAATGTTGGCAATTCTTTAACAGTATGCTTATTAAAGCTTACTTGCATCTTGCAATCTCAGCTAAGCTTACCTGATGGTCATTAAAGTATTGCTACTTAAACACAAAGCAACAGGCACTTTGAGTAATAAGCATAAATCAACAGTACAAAAAATATGACAGAAACCAGACCATTCTGTAAAAATCAAGGGCAGATGAAAAGCCACTCTAGTACTTGTGTCTACCTTGGATGGGTGGGATTCTCTGCACATTTACACTGCATAACTACTCCTTGCCTTGCTTCGACACATCCAGAGTCACTACATGGGTGTAACAAGTATGTCACAGTTTGAAATGTCTCTGGCTGACTTGTGATGGCCCTGACACATTTGTCATACCTCTCAACCTCAGAGCAAGAAATCTGGACAAAGCCATACAAAGAAATGGGACAAAGGCCCAAAAATAAGGACAATTTTTAAAATATTGCTCTTATAAACTTAGAAAGCTAATAGAGGTCTTGCATTAGTATAAATTTTCTGAATGGTATGAAATCTGAAACTCAAATGTCTGTCATTATTTTCTAACTTCAGTCTTTAATTATTTGTCACTAATTTGCCAAAAAAGCACAATTTTATGAAAAATGGACCAAAAATGTGATTAAAAATATAAAATAGCAACACAATACAGCTGGGAACCTGTCAAAGAAGTGACACTTTAATATTAGTACTGCTAACTTGAGCAGCTGACAAAATAAAATAATCTACATGCATTTCTGAAATAAAAGTAATCTGATTATTACAGTTATTTCTTAACTATAAACCCTCCATGTTTTCTTCCAAAATTGCTATTTTGCGGAGGGATCATTAGGGGAAGAGCAACATTTTGAGTCAAAATCAGGGACAGTTCAGAGGTTTGGCTATGCCTAATTCTATAAAGCAATTTATTTGCATGTACCTCTCAACCTGTTAATGCAATAAATCTGGACAAGGCCAAATATATTGGGGAACATATAAACAGTACTAAAAATTGCTCTTCTATAAACTGGGACAGTTGATAGAACAGGTCTTACTTTAGCATGCATTTTTCTGAAGGTTATGAAGTCTGAAACTAGTGTGTCATTATTTAGTGACTTAATTCCTAAATGATTTGCCAGAAAACCACAAATTTTATGAGGAACAAACCAAAAATAAGAAGCAAAAAATCTATTCATTCTTTGAAAATCTGGACAGTTGGGAGGTATAGTTCAGCTGGGGCTGTCTAAGTTTGCCGCCCTTCCCCCTCACAAAACCATGGTCGAATTGAGCCTCCCTGCAGCCATTCCAATGATCCATTACTTTGCTATTTCTCTCCATTTACCATAAACACTAATGTGCATACTGATTTACTTCTATGATGATTTGAACTTCATTTGAAAGTTTTATTTTGCATTTTACAGCACAAACAGTAAGACATCTGCTAAACAAACTTGGCATTAAACCTTCTGTGCCCTTGAAACTCACATTCATTGAAACAACATTAAAACCCACATTCAAAGAAAATACATTTTACCCGTGGCAGATAAAAATTAATTCTGGGCTGTTTTCAAATCATAGGCCCCTTGCATGTGAAACATACATGTGCTCTTTGATACACCTTCCTATTGCTTTGAACATTTTTCCAGTAAACAATGAAACAAAACTGTCCAATTCAGAACATTTCCATCATAAAAGTCTACTCAAACTTCTACAGTCCACTATTATCAGTAAATATGCACAATTCTACAGTCCACCATTATAGGTTCATAGGTTCATACTAGGCTATCTGCCCGAGGGCATTTATAAGCCTAGCCAATTGTTTTGTGGCTTACGCCACCCCTTTAGTATGGGGAACTATACCCATTATTTTGCTGTGCCTCTGTCGAGCAGTGACACTGAGGTAATTCCTGGGGTATATCTGCGATCTCCCATCCATTGGTCAAGATTTCTCTTGAACAAGGCCAGCGAGGTGCTCTGCCTCACATGTACCGGGATTTTGTTCCACAGCATAGGGAGTCTTTGGGTGATGAATTTATCCCTCCAGCACGTCCTATTAATAGCCGTGTCGAGGTTTAAGTCTCCCGCCCTTGTGGCTCTGATGGATCTAGATTTTTTGAGGTGAAGCATATTCATCAAATCTGGGTTTGACATGGCCTTGTATGTTAGGCAAAGGTCACCTCTGAGCAAGCGGTAAGCAACTGAATAGAGCTGGAGTTCTTTCAGTCGGGCAGCATAGGACAGATTTTGAGACCCTTTATCCTTTTGGTGAGGAACTTTGTGGCCTCTCCAGCTGCTGCAAGTGTCGGGTCAGATACATTCGAATGGGGCATTGTACTCAATCATTGGTCTGATGAGTGATGAGTAAAGGGAGACTATGACCTCCCTTGATCTAGATGAGAATCCCTTCATGATAAGGTGGGCAATGTAGAAGGACTTCCTAACTACTTTAGCTACATGGGTGTCGAATGACAGACTACTATCAACCTGGGTCCCCAGGTCCCTGATAACTTCTTCTGTGCTCAGTGGATTGCCACCTATTTGGTAGCTAGGGTAACCTTGTTTTTCCCGAAGGGTATGACTATGCATTTTTGGCATTTAACTTTAGGCCGTGGCTCTGGCACCAGTTATCCATTTCTGTGAGACCCTTCTGAAGGATATCTGTGTCAGATGTGTTTTCTACTATGGCCAGTTTGCAGTCATCTGCAAACTTTGTCAGCCATAACCCTCCTGTGTTTGCTTGTACTTTGGAAAAGTAGATGCCAAACAAGAGTGGGCCCAGGACTGAGCCCTGTGGGACACCACTTGTGACAGGCTTTGAGTCTGACATGGCGCCAGCAACTCTGACCCTGTGGGTTCTGTCACTCAGCCAGTTTGCAACCCATCTTGTGATGTATGGGTTAACATTTAAGCTGATGAGTTTTTCAATGATACCCGAGTGGGGTATTGTATCAAGGCCTTAGCCAGATCGAGGTAGGCTGTATGGACTGCCTTTCCCTCATCAATGGCTTTGGTGACTGTTTCAAAAAGTCAACCAAGTTTAAAAGGCATGATCTGCCTTTGACAAAGCCAAACTGGGTTGGATCCAAAGTCTGCAAATTCCTATGTCTTTATTTATGAGGTCCATTATGATCCTCTCCATGGCTTTGCAGATAAGGCTTGTCAAGCTAATGGGCGGTAATTTCCAGGGTCTGTGGAGGCACCGCCTTTGTGAAGTGGGACCACAGTTGCAGTGCGCCACTCCTGGGTGCGTATCCAGAGGTAAGACTTTGATTAAACAGCTGTCCTAGCTGTGGGTTTAATTCCTCATTGAGTTCGTGGAGCACACAGCCGGGACACCATCGGGTCCCATGGATGCTGTGTTTTTGCTTTGGAGAGAGCAGTTCTCACTTGGGCGCTGGAGATGTTTGGGGGCTGCACTCATTTGGTATAGATATCTCTCCTTTGGGGAGGGGAGAAGTTTGCACTGAACCTGTCAGCCAGTATGTTGGCAATGTCTGTAGGATCAGTAATCTTCACATCATTTTGAACTAGTTCTGAGCATATCTGGGAGTTTCCTCCTAGGTTTCTAACATAGCTAAAGAAGGCCTTATGATTGTCTTTTGAGTCTTTAGCTATTTTTCTCTCGAAATTTGCTTTGGATGATTTTATGAGAGCTCTTAGTTTTTACTTATAGTGATCAAGGGTGTCTTACCTTTTAAGGATTTTGCTCTATCTTGTAGTAGCTTCCTCCTTTTGTTGTAGAGTTTGTTTATGGCTGGGGTCCACCAGACTGGACGCTTGCCTTTGGTACAAAGAGTCTTTGTTTTGCTTGGGATTGCCTTATCCATGCAGTCCTGCAGGTGCTGGTAGAAGGCGTTTGTAAGTGATTCAGCGGCTTGAGTATTGTTTTCCATGGCTCGGGGCCTGAAAGGAGACCACACTAGTCTTTAGAAGTGTGAAGTCGGCTTTTGAGAAGTTCTTTACTGTGGTCTTTTTATTTCAGGTGGGGTGGGATGAGGACCTCCAGCGAGATTAGTTTGTGATCTGATCTCACCAGTGAGGGTATACTTCGGTGTTGAACATTGTGCTCCCATGTTCGTGATGATGAGATCTAGTATGTTATCTCCTCTTGTGGGGATGGTGACTAGTTGTTCCATGGCATTTGAGTTTATGAATTCCAGGAACTTTTGGGCTAGGGTGTTTGGGCTTGAGTAGTGTTCCCAGTCTATATTAGGTAATTGAAGTCACCTAGTATGATGGTGTTTGGTGATACATTTATCCCTCTAGTGTTTTCAGGAAGGCCATGTGAGTTTCCTGAGTTTGTGAGGGTGGCCTGTAACATGCTACAATTTGCAGAGCAGTCTTGCCTATGGTTAATTGCACCTGGATGGTCTCCGATGCATCGTGCGTTGCCACCAGTCTTGAGGTGTGGGTGTCCTTGATGAATATGGATACCCCCTCCTTTCTTGGTATTGTCCGGATTTTGGGGCCGAACGCATGATAGGAGGTAAAACCTGATAGCTGGGGTGCTCTCAGGAGCCTTGAACCAGGTTTCTGTCACAGCACAGACATCGATGTTCTCCATACTGAGAAGGGCCTCGAAAAGTGCATTTTGAGATTTAGACTTCTGGCATTGAGCAGCATTACCCTTAGTTTTTTCCTTTTTGTGTTCTAGGGTGGTAGGTTTAGAATTTGAGCCTTGCCTAAAAAGGCACTATGGGGTGGCAAGAGCCTTTGCCAATATCCGAATCCCAGGGTGACAGGTGCAAGCCGTCCCTTGAAGCAGCGTGGCTTGTCCAGCATGTCATCCCAGGCAGACAGATACTGGATCCCCTTTGAATGACACCAGTGTTTAAGCCAATTGTTAAAGCTGATCATCTTATCTCTGTATTGTGGCATCATTCTTGGTGAAGGTAGGATACTGCTCAAGGTCAGGGTCATACCTGCCTGGGCTACATAATCAGAGAGCTCCTCAATGTCTCTTTTCATGTAGTCCAAGGAGGTACGTCTCAGGTCGTTTACACCAGCGTGGACAATGACTGAGTCATATTTGTACCTGCTGTTGAGAGACCTGAGTGCTTGCGTTATGTGGCACAATCTCTGAAGTAGTAAAAAAGTAATCTAAATAATTCCACGTTAAATAAATCTGTAATGAAGAGGTTGGTGCTAGCAATCACCTTTATATTTCATGGTTTCATCGAAAAATAAAGTGTCTGATGCCCCTGAGGAATAAATTGCCCAAATTACATTAAAAATAAGCTAGTAATATTGCAATAGGAAATGGATGGCAAACTGATAACAGGCTCATAGTTAGTATCTTAATTTTCACTACAGCAGCATTCACCCCTTATGGGAGTAGAACCAACAACCTTCTGCATCAAAAGCAAGTACACAACCTTTTGTGCTATTAGCAATGTGAGCTGACTTAGCATAATCAGCACTAAACTTCTCTTCCCCTGCAGCTCTCAGCTCCTTGTAAAATCTACTCTTACTCAACTGCATCTCAACTTCGCAGCACAAGAAGTCTGGAAAAAGCCAAATTTATTGGGGTGGGTCAAAAGGGCAAAAAACAGGGACACATTAAACATTGCTTGTATAATCTTGGAAAGCTGCTAGAATAAAATGCTGTGTTACCACCATACATTTTACTGCCAAGGTCCCTGTGCAAAAGAGTCAGAACAACATACCACTATGCCAAATCACCTGCTTTGTGAAAGAAAAATGCTGTGTTACCACCGTACATTTTACTGCCAAGGTCCCCGTGCAAAACAGTCAAGAGCAACATACCACTACGCCAAATCAGCTGCTTTGTGAAAGAGAGGAAGACTGAAACTTAAATGACTATCATTTAATGAATTCAGTTCTCACCATAGCCGTCAACCTCTTAGCACAAAACACCTGGACAAACCCAGTAATGAGGGAATACAGCCCTCAAACATATTCAGTGAATTCAGTTCTTGCCATAGCTGTCAACCTTAGCACAAAAAACCTGGACAAAGCCGCTAACAGGGTATTACAGTCCCAAAAATAAGGACAAATTTCAAATAGCCATCTTATAAACTTAAAAAATTGCTATAATAAAAGGTTGTGTTACTATATATTTATTGCTAGAATAAAACGTTGTTTTACTATGTATTTTCTGAAGAATATGAAGTCTGAAATTCAAATGCCTGTCAATTTTAATTCTGACGGAACAAAAACAATTTTCAGCAGAGGCCCAGGGAGAAATACTGTAGACACACGTCTTTGTAAAATGGCAGGACACCAGAGCAAATCCACACAAACACAGGGATAAGATGCAGACTCCACACAGAAGGCACCCCAGCCAAGAATCAAACCAGGAAAACCTATAGCTGTGAGGCAACAATACTGCCACTGCACCATCAAATATGTAAGGAACTAAACATTCAGAAACCTGAAGTCTGAAATTCAAATGCCTGTCAATTTTATTTAACATTTGTTAATCAGGACAGTCTGACTTGGAACAAATAAAAACAATTCTCAGCAGAGGCCCAGGAAGAAATAATGCAGACATGTCTTTGTAACATGGGAGGACACAAAAGCAAACCCACACAAACACAGGGAGAAGATACAGACCCCACAAAGAAGGCACCCCAGCCAAGAAGCAAACCTGAGAACCTGCAGCTGTGAGGCAACAATGCTACCACTGCACCATAAAATATCAAGCATTGCAACATTTATAAACCACAGATATTATGAGGAACAGATCAGATCAAATATGAGGCAAAAATCTGCAATTTTTTTACAAATGGTGGTGGGTACGGAATTCAGGTTTTTAACACCTGCATACAAGGTACAGGGTTCAAGCCTGAGGTATTCCCTACCACACCACCATGAGCCTAACCACCAGTATATTGCACCAGGGGCATTTTCACACACACACACACACACACACACATAGAAAATCCCTGTACACTTACCAGGTCCTGTAATAAATCCCTGTCCGCAAAACCAGGTCCTGTAGTAAATTCCTGTCTGCAAAACCACCATTAAATTCAGGTCCCTGTCCACAAAACCCCCGGCGAGTGCAGCTGAAAACCCACGCAAATCCGACCTTGCCCATCGCGAGATCTTCCCCTGCGGCAAGCTCCAATCCAGACCCGAGATCCTTCTCCTGACTGCCGACCTTGCAGTCCGACCCCGACACGTTTCCCCAGTGAGTTCCCAGGCACTCTATGCAGTTTAAAACTGCATAGACTTGTGGGAGCGCTCCTGTTCACGTGTCTCAATCAGGACTGCTGCTGAGACAATCTGCGCATGCTCCATGTTCCAGACCGTCTCAGCAGCAGTCTGACTAGTCTTGCATGCCAAGTCCTAAATTTTAAAATATTTTTTTCTTAATTTTTTCTTTTTCTTTTCTTTTTTATTTTGTTAGTTTGAAGTTGAGGGGGCTGCAGTCCGGCAGTCCAATAGCATGGGCCGCCCCTGGTTATTTGTCTTATTTTGCAACACTCTTGCTCTTTGTTTTTTTTTTTTTTTTTTTTTTTGCATGTGTCAAGAATTAATTCTTGGCACATGTGTAGTAGAGTGTTGACATGCATAATTTCAATCAAACTGGATCAACATTATGCATGCCAACAAGGATAGTATTTGATGGATTTAAATAGATCCATATAGATATATATTCTTGTACAGAGCATAGACATCCACAAAAGACAGCATACACCAATACTAAAATGAGTACTAGAGTAGATGGGAAAATATTTCTCAAGTTTTCCATGGAGGCAGTGACCTTTTACTTTTCTGAAGCCAATGCTACAGCAGTCTAGGGTACATGTTTAGGCTAACCAAGGTAGCTGACTTTATTAGGCTGAGCAGAGAAAGAACAGTGTCAGGGAGAGTGATCTTAAGGTGCTGCAAGAATCTTGGACAAACTGAGGGGAGCATTGACCAAACTGATGTGGACATGTCTAAGGCATTGATAGTGGCCACTCATACATTGTTACATTCAAAATGTTCTAAGGTGTTAAAGACCATCTGCCTTTCCCAACAGACAGACTTCAAGAGACAAATCAAAGTCCTGCACAGGATAAGCAAACATAGCTATGTATTTTTACCCATCAGGGATTTATTACATATGATTTAACCAAGCTCCAAGTTTACCACACCAATGCTAGCATAATTCTGTTTAAAGAAAGCCATTTTGACTTAACAGATAGCATTCTATTAACTTCTTAAGTGAATTAGAGTAATATTTGGAGCTTAGGATCAGCTGATCAGTTGATCCTAAGCTCTAACACTGCATTCCTTTCTACCATGTAACTTATTCAGGTCATACCTTAATGTAACACTGACGTTCCACACCCCCCCTCCCCATTAACTGTGTAGCTCCCTCCTGTTCTAGTTTTTAAAAATGAGTTTTTTAGCTGATTATAACACAATTAGTTAAGACAGACAAGGTATATATAAGGTAGAATTTATTAGCTGGAATTACACTGGAATTGACAGTGATTTTGGCACTGTAAAATGCTATTGTTCAGCAGATAGCTAGGCATCGCGAGTCACCTGATACAGCCTGCACCAATGGGAAATGCCTGCTAGCTGCTTCACCCAGCAGCCTAACAATCCCCACAAAAGTGCCATTCCTGTTTCTCTAAAAATGGCAGGAGTACATATAATAGCATATAGATTATCACATTATCTCTGCTAGAGAGCATGTTTAAATGCTATGACATTTTGGAGACAGCCTAGTTAAGAAAGCAACTTTTTTTTTAACAAGGATTGGAACTTTGAACATGTGCAATAAACAAAAGTGGAATATTTTTAATTAAAAAAAGTAATCATCAAAGATCTTTTTCATTTAAAGGAGCTGAAGCTCAGCAGGCTAGTATCACAAACCACTCCTAGATCAAACTTCTGTACAATGACATTGGGTAATGCACAATTACAGCGATTGCAGGATGAAAGCAGTGTCTGTAGTGTCTCAAGCTGTGACATTTCCCTACAGTATCAACTGCTTTATACATGGAAATTGCTTTCAAAATGTAAAAGAAAAAAGAAACCTCTGTATATTCCTTCCTGCCTTCTCCTAACCTAATGAACCCCTTTCACAACAACACACCCACTGATGCCACAGAGCGTGTTCATTCTCCCAACAAGTCCTTGTATTATAGGATAGTGTCCTCAACATTTTGAAACATTAATTAATTAATAAAAATCCATTGCTCTTACCCACACTGAATCCCAACCTGCTTATTAAAGGCAATCTTTTTGTGACACCACAGGTGCCCCCTTTCTCTGTGCAAGTCCATAATACAATTAAAATTTTGGCTCACTCATAGGACACCAGATTGCAACCAATATTACAATGATCTTTACAATAAGTCTTTCTAGCATCCTTCATCTCAGGACAATGAAAATACCACAAAGAAGATGGGATCCTGTGAAGAATATACTGATGGTCTCGTGCAAATGTATTCATAATTAACAAACTTATGAGCCGGCATTTAATTTTGCAAATGTCTATTCTTATCTTTCTTCAATGTGTACAATTTTAAGCTTAGATTTTTGACATGGAATTGACTGAACCCAGCTCTATACTAGTTTCTCTATTCAATTCCGTCTCCAAACTGATTTTGCTCTGTATTGTAGGTGTAGACTCATGCTGCAGGAAGCATAAACAGAAGGTAGAAAGGGAAAAGGCCATTGCCATCCTTGTCCAGTTATTAATGATTAGATAGTGATGTCTAGAAAATCAACACATTGCTACTAAACATGATACATGATTATGGCACAGCCTACAAATCTCACAGCAGATGTTTATAAATAAATAATAATATAACATATTTTAAATGTAAGATGTAACCAGGTCCACTGTATGTTTAAATTAATGCACTCCATTGTGTCAGCCATACAAGCATGCTTAATATAGTCTTGGCATGTAGTAGTCTGGCTAATGATGAGTCTGCAGAATACAGACAAATGCATGCATATAGTTACTGACATACTGCAATTTGCCATTATGGCATCATTAATTATTCTGAGATGCTGCCAGTCCTGCTTATAGGTTCATAGGTAGGTACTAGGCTATTGGCCCTGGGGCCTATATAAGCCTAGCCAAAAACGTTCCCTGGCTTTCGCCACCCAAGAAAATTATCTTCCTGTGCCCCTGTCTAGCAGAGCCACAGAAGTGATCCCTGGGGTGAATTTCCTATTTCCCATCCATTGTCGAGATTTCTCTTAAAGAGTGCTAATGAGGAGCTTTGCTTGACATGAATGGATAGTCTGTTCCAGAACATGGGAAGTCTCGGGGACAGGAATCTATCCCTCCAGGATGTTCTGTTTATTGTGGTGGCAAGGTTTAGGTCACTGGAGCATGTGGCTCGGAGGGATTGGGGTTTCTTTAAGTGTAGCATGTACAACAGATCTGGGTTTGACATGGCTTTGTATGTTAGGCAGAGGTTGCCTCTGAGTAGGCGATAAGCGACAGAGTAGAAGCTGGAGTTTTTTGAGACAGTCTGTGTATGGCATCTGTTTGAGGCCAGTAATCCTCTTAGTGAGGTATTTCTGTGGCCTTTCTAGTTGTTGTAGATATCTTGCAAGGTACATGCCAACTGGGGCATTGTACTCTATAATGGGTCTGATGATGGATGAGTAGAGAGGAACAATGACCTCTCTTTTCCTGGAGATGAACCCCTTTGTAATGAGGTGGTGCCACATTGAAGGATTTTCTGACTACTGTAGCGATGTGATTATCAAAGGAGAGACTACTGTCCACCTGTGTCTCAAGGTCTCTTATCACACTTTCAATGTTTAGTAGGCTACCGTCTATGTGGTAGTTCATGGGTACAGTGTTTTTCCCAAAGGGGATGACAATGCAGTTCTTGGTATTGAGCTTGAGGCCATGACTTTGACACCAAACATCAGTCTCAGTGAGACCCCTTTGTAGAATGTCAACATCATTAGGCAATTCTATTATGGCAGCTAGTTGCAGTCATCTGTGAACTTCGTTAGCCAAAGACCTACTGTATTAGCCTGGACTTCTGAGAAGTAGATGCCGAACCGGAGAGGACCCAAGACTGAGCTCTGTGGTACTCGACTTGTCACTGGTCTGAAGTTGGATTTGGAGTCGACTGCTTTCACTGTGTGGGTTCTGTCAGTGAGCCACTTGGCCACCCATCTTATGACACAGGGATTTATGCCCAGTCTAGTGAGTTTATCTATAATTCCAGAGTTGGGGATGGTGTTGAAAGCCTTGGTGAGGTCAAGATAGGCTGTGTGCACCACCTTACCCTCATCCACGGCTCTGGTGACTGCTTCAAAGAAGTCAATCAAGTTTAGGAGACATGACCTACCTTTTACAAACCCAAACCAAGTGGGGTCCAGAGTTTGAAGGTTACCTATGTCCTTGTTTATAAGCTCCAAGATGATACGTTCCATGGCCTTGCAGACCAGGCTCATCAGAATAATGGGGTGGCAGTTCCTGGGGTTCGTGGTGGTTCCCCCTTTGTGGAGTGGGATAACCATCACTGTGCACCATTCAGTAGGCACAAGGCCTGAAGTGAGGCTGTGATTAAACAAGGTACTTAGGTGGGGTGCCAGTTCATTCTGTAATTCATGCAGAACACAGCCTGGGATGTTGTCAGGTCCCATGGATGCTGTGTCCTTGGCTTTGGAGAGTGCGGTCTTTACTTGTGTAGCCATGATTACAGAGGCTTTGCACTCTTCCGGTATAGTGATGGGCCCTTTGGGGGGTGAAGTTTGCATTGAACCTATTTGCCAGGATGTTGGCAATATCAGTTGGTTCTGAATATCTGGTGCCATTGTGCTGTAGCTCAGAGCAGATCTAAGTGTTGCCATTGAGATTCTTGTCATAGCTGTAGAATGCTTTGTGGTTGTCTTTAGAATCAGTGGTGATTTTATTTTGGTAACTAGCTTTGGAGGATCTCATCTTCTTAATGAGGCTGACTAGGGAGTTCCTGCAATCGGGGGATTTTACTATTTTTTGCAAAAGCTTCTTCCTTCAGTTGTAGTGTTTGTTTATGGCAGGGGACCACCAGATTGGCTTCCTTTTTTTGGAGGATAGCATCTTGGTTCTGTTGGGGATGGCATGATCCATGCACTCTTGTATGTGCTTATACAGTGCATTTGCATAGGATTCAGCAGTTGTACCTCTATTTTCTGTGTGTATAGGTATTGTGAAGCTTGACACTTCTGTCTTAAGAAGCATGAAGTTGGCTTTAGAGAAGTTTTTTATGGTGGTTTCCTTAGTGGGGGGTGGGGGGGATATTGATGTCTAGGGTGATTAGCTTGTGGTTGGATCTGACCAGCGAGGAGTTGACCTCTGGCATGGAACATTGGTTGCCTATATTGGCAATGACCACGACCAGGATATTGCTGCCCCTGGTGGGGGTATGGACAAGCTGATCCAGGGCGTTGGACTTGTGCCATTTTGATGGCATTATGTTCACAGGACTGAATGATGCATAAGTCTGCACCAGAATCTGGCATTTGTTAGATAGCAGTTGCTGAACTGCAGCATGGAATGAGTGGTGCAATCAGCAGCAGTGTCTACCATTTATTCATAGGTGTACCAAACACAATAGGTATAATGGAACAGTGCTTGGGCACTGGGGTGGTGCTGGAAGCTGGCAGGGAAACACAGTGAAAATGATGCTATGCACCCTGCACTTGGCTGGTAAACAAGATGCTTGGAGGGGTAAGTCTGCCAAGGGCACAGAAGTGCATGCCATTTACCACACTGTACAACAGTTCAAGGTGCTTGGGGCTAACCAAAAGGAATGTACCAGAACAATACTCTGTGCTGTAAATGTCGTGAATACACAAAGTAGCTTGGAGATATTTTATAGCTTTTGTAGGGTGCAGAGGAGAGCTGAGTACCTCTTCTATAAATAGCATACAAGGTATTGGGAGCTGTAGTGTATGTACCTACACAATGCATGTAATGCACAATTACACCTTTTGGTAAACAAGGAGACTACAGCACACAGTGTGGGAACCACTATGTGTGGGATAGTACCCATGGAATGAGTAATACTGCTCAGAAAAATTGTGAACTACATTGTGTTCGTGACTCATTCCTTTACACTTTTTATTTATACATTTTATTTTAGTTTACTTTATTTTGTTTTTGTTTACAGAGCTTACCCAACTGGATTTAGTCAAAAAGAAACTCTTTTTAGCAGAGACCCAGGGAAAAAAGCTTGAATATATTACACACATTTTTAAAGAGACATTCGGTAATACACATGCCTTGGGACTCATTAACACCTTCACTAAGTGTACACCGTTCTTAGTGAACAGACAACACAAGCATAACTCGCACCTTCTTCTTCCTGATTTTAGTTTTCCTACTGATTTTCTTGCAGCCTTAAATACTGAGGCGGATTCATAAAAGTTACCACAAAATGTAGACTACATGTATACTTAGTGTAATCCTTCTGTGTAAGTAGAAAGCACAACAAATGTGGTAGGGATGTTCTTGAATACAGATCGGTACACTTAGTGTAGGCATTAATGAATCTGGCCTATGAACAGACAGTAAGTAATATACATTAATAATTATATATTTATTTGTTAATAACATTACATTAACACAAAATAAAAGCAACTATAATAGTATAAAAGATATTTATGCATTAGTATATGTTGGACATTGAGAATCTGAAGATGTGTGCATTTGTCATATTGATAATAGATCATGTGATTAGTGCTTAGAAATTAAGAAAAATAGAGGTGAGGGGAAAAAATTAGGTAGGACAGGAAATATTGATATTGTAGTTAAGAGGTAGGGTATAAAGCAGCTTCACAGACTTTTTTTTATATTATCATAAGGTCATATTAGACATATAGAAGCCTAGATGAGCAATGTAAGAAAACTATCAATATGGCTGAGAGATGGTAGCAAAACTATTCAGGTATTGGTGAAGACTGGCTGTGCGACATATTAATTTGAATGAAGAGAAACAGTTTGAGGAGATGGCAAGCTAAAGATAACATCCTGTAGATATACAGGAGCAGATCTAGTGATTTGATAAGTGAAGTTTAAATTGAGTTTTAAATGAGTTTGCATTCTGAATCAATTTCAGTGGTAGCGGGATGTGGTTCTGTAGTTCAGCTACACTATTTGAATAGAGTCACCTGCAGTTTTAGATGATTTGCTTATAGTGATTAGTGATTTTTCTCTAGAGCATAAAACTATATCGGGGAATAGTGCTGAATTAAGTAGTTAAGGACTGGGCAATTTTCTAGCTTATAGAGAAATCCATGCATTGTAGTTAGCTGAAAAAGAGCTAGGTGACATGATAATTCTAAAGTTTCATTCATTGAGAGCTAAGCAGTAGTGGGTTTTATTGTTACAGTTTACTGCAAATTTGGCTATTTTATTATAACATTGTTCAGGTTTGGACAGCTGTGATACCTGAGGGTTAGTAAAGATTGGGGCAGCCTAGAGGAGAGATGTCAGTAAGAAAGTAGAGGCAATGTCAGTGAGGGAGGTTTTCACTCTGTATAATGTACCTAGCCTTTGATGATTTTTGTAAACCATGTGTGACACATGATGGCCGAATTTCATTTATAATGACTCCTCGTAGTTTTGTGTGGTTTACTTGTTTATCACTGTGCTGTTGGCAGAGATTATAATGAATACCGTTGTTTTGGCAGAGATGTGTTTTGGAGTAAAAAAACAGTCCTTTTTTTTAAATGCGGTAGCGTTGTCGCCTCACAGTAAGACGCTGTCCGGTTCGATTCTCAGCTAGAGCGTTTTCTGCGTGGAGACGTACGTGAATTTGCGTACCCTCATTGAAGGTTGTGCGTCAGGGCTGGCAAATCGGCACGTAAAAATCAACTGCCAAATCATTAGCGGACCGGAGTTCCGCTGTGGCGAGCCCTAACCGGGAAAAGCCGAAAGACACATACATTAGTAGTTGAGAGTTATTTAGCCTTGTTTCAACTAATAAGAAGGATCGTTGTGTAAGGTCTTGGAGTTTAGGGAGAGATTTGGCCAACCAGATTGGCATCAAGTCATCAGCATAATGAACTACGGTAACATTTTTGTAACAGTGTTGAGGTCACTGATGAATATGCTGAAATGTATGAGGCCTGGTGTAGATCCCTAATGATCAGTCTCATTATATTCTGGGATTCATACAATAGACTGATCATACATCTCATCATCTTACTGCTAGAATACTGGAAAAATCCAAAAATAATGGTGGTGGGAGGGGGTTCAAAGGCCCAACATCAGGGCTAGATTTTTAAATATTGCTCTTAAAATTTTTGACATTTGCTAGAATAACAGGTTTTGTATTAGCAAGCATTTTCTGATATGATGTCCAAGAATCTGTCATTACTAAATAACTTCAGTCATCAACGATTTGCCAGAAAACCACACATTTTATGAGTAACAGACCAAAAATACTGGGCATAAATCTGGGTATTTTGAGAAATTGTGGACAGCTGAAAGGTATGTGACTGATGTCATGCCCTGTCATATAAGGCCTACTGTCACTGTGACCCACTTATGCATGTTGGGTAATTTTTGTAGCAAACTACTACTGCAAGAGTGACACCTTAGACAGATAACCGAATAGAAAGTTTCTCTCATCTGTGTGTTATCTGTAAACATATGCCCCCCCACTAAAATAAAACTGATATGAAGTAGGTTGTACTTATTTTAATGACCACTTTGCTCACATTAACAGAAAAATATGCCCCCCCATCTGCTTGAATACTCAGCAGTTTATGAACACTGTACCCTTATTAAAAAAGTACATGTACTGCATAGACGTCTACCTCAAATAATCCTCCGGGAAAAAGAACAAGAAAAAAAAAATGGAGACAATGTCCGAGATCATGAATGCCAAATATGAACAAACAAGCCACATCGTTCATCCAACAAATGTACTTCATCACTTCATATACACACAACATCCAAAATACACACATAAATACAACTAGTATAAAACTGTAACAAAACCCCATTCCTATACCTAGTACAAAATGCTGCATACATGAAATACAAACAAAAGCACACAACACCCTAAGAACGGATCAACACAACTGAAAACAAACCCTCAAAATGAAATCTAACTAAATTTAAATGACAGAAGCTAGTTGAAGAAAAAACAACAGAATACAACATACTGCAACCAGACACTCGGAAAAGGGCATCAGCACCAAATTAGACATCAGACTAGCAAACCACTTTAAATATCCTCAAAATAACTACCAAAACGTGAAACCTAACAGTAATGTAACCCTAACTATACTACACTGCATTAGCAACACCAAAAAACAATCTGAAAAACAGTAAAAAAAAAAAAAAAGGCAGAAAAATTACCTCAGAAAAATTGCAGAAATCTAACTATGTACCCTATGACAGTCTGTTAATAACGAAACCTACAGAAACCCTTATTCAGTACAAAGTCTGCAGACAACTGAAATGAATGGGAAACAGTTATAAAACTTAAAAACAGGGAAAATGGACAAATCTATAGTCATCTGGCTTGTATAATAAATTAAACAGTTTGTACTTTAGGATTATGAAATCTGTGAAATGTGGCATTTCTGCTTATCACAAAATTCATTCCTATACCTAGGATATATATGATGTATTTAATTTCATACACACACACACACCTCAACAATATATCTATGATAGGAACTCTAGCTGTGCTTACAAAGCATCTCAGTGGAGTCTGCCTTTTTAATTGCTTACTGTAACTCTGATGTAATGCAGTTTCAGTGGACAGCCTCAGCTTACAACATGGATGTCTCTAAACTGTGTCAGCTTGGATATTCAAGCTGTCAGCATCATACTCCTCAACTTCTTTGTACAATAATTCTGGATAAAGCTAAACATAATTGCATTACAATATTAACTGTAGGTTCAGGACTTTAAAAATAAATAAAAAGTGGTCATTATTTGCCCTAGCCCATTTCAAGTTGGTTATAAAAAGCATTTATCTGGAAAATAAAGTCAACATGCCTTCTAAACTGAGTTAAATTTGTCAATCTCCTGATAGCCATTGGGAGGTGGTTCCTTACCCTAGCAACTTTAATCATAGAAATATTGTTTTACAACATTATATTTTTCTGATTGGCTTAAGTAAGTTCTGGTTTCTCATACAAAAAATATGACATGCTACACTAACATCAGAAGTAGTGAACAGTGTGTAACATTTTGGGCAAATTATACAATGAACTCATATCTCCCCTCTGTCTATACTGCCACGAGTGCAATCCATGTGACCTTATACTTTCATTATAAAGTAAATTTCTACACTGTACCATTCATTTATATAAAACATCTCCAAAATTATTTGTGTTCTGTGCACTATAACTGCAGAATCCAGAACCTTACTCCAGTACAGGGGCCTAAGCATGCTCTTGTACAAAGGAAAAAGAACATCCTTGTGTCTATAACTAATGAAACCAAGTCTAGTTTAAAGTATACAGTAATGTTTCCTAACAAACATCACTGACATAAGTAGTTGCATCAAAGTTCTAATTAACCACTGCCCCAAGATCCTTGAACTCAGTATAACTTACAATAAACAGTTTATTGTAAAGGGTACCTTTTATTTGACTGTTCTGCATGATGGCACATTATTACAGTTGCAAGAGACTAGTTATTCATTTGCCTTGTATGCATTTGCATTGATACAAATGCGCTAGTATATATTTAATTATTTCTGGGTGTCAATCTACCTGCTAATTTGATATCATCAGCAAACCTGAAAATTTATACCAGATCACTTCTGAGAATGTTAGACAAAAATACACAGAACAAGAACAGTCACAGTGCAGAGCTGAGACCCACCTATTAATGTCAAAGAAATGGGGGGGGGGGTAAACACTCCTAATTTTAACACATGACTTCCTAGATGATAAGCATTCTGCAATCTACTGTGTGATATGTGGGTTAACACCCCCACATCTGAAGAGTTTTCCTGGTGGTTACATGTCATACAGTATCAAAGACCTTTGCCAAGCCAAAACAAATATAATGTTCACCAGGAGACAACTTTCCAGGGCCTAAGCTACATTAGTGTAAAATTTAATCAAGCAGGTAATATGTGATCTGCCGTGCATTTAGCCATGCTGAAATATAACTTTTACCAAACCTGTCCACCTGAATATTTGTTAAAATTACCCTCTCAAAACATTCCTCAACATGTACAACAAGCTGATTGGTCTGTAGTTTTCTGGATTGTGAATGGCACCCCTTTAGGTATGGAGATAGTTGTAGCATTCTTCCAAATCAAAGAGACACAACACTTATCTAATGTTATAACAAATAAATATGCTAAGCAAGGGGGTGATACATTTGTTAACTTTTTTTTTTTTTTCAGAAAATGACCAATAAATTTAACTGGTCTAGTAGGACAGTTACTGTTTATACTGTTTAAAACTCTTGCACCCAGTCCCACTGGAGAATTGGTACTTCCTCCAAAGGCACATATGTAACATGTAGAGGAAAATGGCATGCTGTGGCACCATGGGGGAACAAGAGCGTAAAATTAAAGACATTGTTTAAAGATTACTCTGTTTCCCAGTATGACATTCTAATATCTGCTATTGCTGACTCACTGCAATCACTAGTGATTTAACAGAAGATCAAAAGATTTATGAGGGATAATGCTAAGATATGAGGCAAAATCAAGGTCACTTGACAGTTATAATTGAAATATGTTTCATTTGCATGCATAATGAAACCAGCTACTGGCCTGGACAATACTTCCACAGAATTCAGCTACACGTGCATTTATTCAGTTATTTTTCATTACATATTTTATCCTATTTATCATTCTATTATGAGCTGTAGTCAACATTGGCAAGCAACAGCAGACATAAGGTAGAGAGAGCCAATCCTGGACAGGATATTGGTCTGTTGTAGATGCATGTGCATGCACACATCCATGTACACGCACAAACACCTACTGGGAATTTAGAAGATACTTAGTCTGCCTACCAGCATATATTTAAATGTTTTGAATGCAAGAGGAAGCCAGTGATTCTGCTTATACCTCATGTGAACTTGAGGAGGGTATACACTTCAGAAATGCATTTATTTGTCAGATAATGTGTTACTAATACTGTTTATCTGTTTATGAACTAATATATACTACTTAATATTCCATTTTTATGTTTGTCTCTATTTATTAAGCTTGCAAAACAGTGAGTGAATGTTTTTCATGGACCAATAGCAAGAAATACACAGATTCAAAGTTATCCTTAGCCTCTGTGGTAGAATGTACCAACACAAATGGAATGACAGGAGAGGTTTGTTCCAAGTCCTACAACTTAGTCATCTCAAGGTACAAGCATACAAAAAACAGTTGCCAGGTGAAAAAGAATAAAACTAACAGGATTTCCAACTAGTCAAAAAATGCAAAAGCTTATACCTTTTGATTGACATTATCTCTATGGCTAAATGAAGGTTTCGTTTATTATATATTTCTGACAGCCATGTTTGTGATGAATGTTCAGTTTAATTATAACTATTTCACTGACAACGGTCACAATGACATTAGCTAATGATGTGCTGAGGCTTGCTATTACTTTAAATGTGCTGAACATGTACTGAAAAATAATAGAGTTTTGAGTTGTCATTAGCCAACAAGATGTCTACAAATGTGAAGAATTTTCTGGCCTGCATTTACCCTCCTTCTCTATGTGTTTAACTCATTACATCCGAGTGACACCTCCAGGTGCATCTGCAGTTAACTCCTACTGACGCCTCTAGATGTCAAATATTGCTTGTTCATATTTGCATCAATAATTCCAAAACCATGCTATGTACACGGTTTTAAAATATTTCACCTTAAAGCTTACACAATGGCAAACTCAACTGCATTAATATTTGACCTCTGTCTAGTGCAGGTAAATAGATATTAACTGTTGTTTGCATAATAATTTATATAGATATAATTTTCACATTTTTCTAAATATCTCAACAACCAAGTAACACAGGACAAACTACTTAGCCTCATATGAAAGCATTCAGATAGGTGAATAAAATGCTGCTGAAAGTGTGTGTGTAACTTGAGTGGTTGCTTAGATATTTAAGATGTTTACAAAATATTACAAATATTTTGTAAACATCTTAAATATCTAAGCAACCACTCAAGTTACACACAAATATTACAAATATAACTGCGGTGGTGGTGCTGCGGTAGCATTGTCGCCTCACAGTAAGACGTTGTCCTGTTCGATTCTCAGCTAGAGCGTCTTCTGTGTGGAGACTTGCATGAATGGGCGTACCTTCGTTGAAGTTTGTGCATCAGGGGTGGCAACTCGGCATGTAAAAATCTACTGCCAATCATTAGCAGACCGGAGTTCCACTGTGGCGACCCCTAACCGGGAAAAGCCGAAAGACACAACAACAACAACAACAAAATATTACAAATATAATAGTTACTGTGTTTACTGTGAGTTATAAAATTCGACCCTAAAGAATACTACTGCTATAAAATAGTTTGTGCTGAAGAGTTTGCCATTTATACTTCTTTCATAACCCCTGTGGTTCCAGAAATATCTGTTTGAAATGTGAGGACATAATCTGATTCTGTCAAAAGGCTTAGGCTCCGCCCACTGGAAATTACACTGCAAAATTCCTGAACTCCACTGGGATGAATGAGTTAAATTACCAAGCTTTAACTTGCTACACCGCTATATGAAGTACTGGAAAATTCCTGAATATCTAACATCCTATTATGCCATACTGCTGATACCAAATGCTTTATGGATTACTATATTATAGTCCTCAATAAAGTAGATTAAAATGTGTACCCTTTGAAATGGAAATCATTCCAGCTGTTAGCATTGATAACACCTCTTCATGTGATTTCTTGCCATTTCCCTGTACACAGTCAGCACTGCCTCTTTACACATCTCCTGTTCCTTCGCCTTATTCCTAAAACAAATGTCTGTAGACTTCTAATCATGGCCAATGACATTTGAACAGCTTCTTCCACTGAGCACTATTGTCTACTACTATGGTTATTATATTGCTGTCCTGTCTCCCCTTTAAATTTGGCACTCTGTGACGACTACATGTGCAATTCATTTATATTATGTTTTCACTCATTACATGCCAGTGTGCTGCAAAATGTCTGTCAATCAGTTTCCCTTCAAGTTATTGTCTGAATTATAGGGGAAATAAAAGGAAATAGGTGCAGTGCTACTGGTTTTAATTTGAGAAACACTTCTAATGGACGCATTTCTTTATAACTAGGAGGGAGGTTTATTTCCTGATTTCAATAAGGAAGTAATGTGCTGGTTCCATCTTTTTCATCACACAATATATAAAAATATTAATTTGTTTTCAAACCAAGGGCCATGCACAGTGCAAATTATATTATTATTTTTAAACATACTTTTACAGAATATCCTGAGGGGGAAACAACTGCATTTTCATTAGCAGAAGTTAAAAGCAATCCAAAAGAGTTAAGAAAATAAAGTGCTGCAGCACTATTAGATTTGAACTAATCAGTGCTTAGACAATGCATTTCTTTCTTTATTTGGTTTATTCCTTGAACAGAAGACTGCAAGCTTTTAGATACTGATGAATATTTTATTACATTTTTGTAGCGTGTCGAAAGTGCAGCAAGAAAATATAAATTTTTAGTGAACACTGCTGTCTGTGATTACATTACACTCAGATATGGAGCTAAGCAAAATATCTGTGAATCCTTAAAAGTCCAATATAATTAAATCTGTGCCGGCTCAATCTTCATGCAAGTCTACATTAAATTAACTGCAGTGGTCAAATAATCTTAGTGACTAGGCTGGCAAACTTTGGAAACTGAAGCATTGTACAAACTTATTCTAACTTCTTTGGAGAAAGCAGGGCGTCTTTTGTGCGCATACACATCTATGTATATTTCTATATCTGTATAATTTATGAAGGTCTAAATAAATATATCGGTCTTAGCGCAGGGTGCACATATCCTTATTTATATATTTTGGTATTTATATTTATTTATATACACCCTATCAGCATCATTAATGCCTTTATCCATCTCCTAGGCATTTCACAAGCTACCCTTAACTATGGGGTGTTAATAACCTAAACAGAACATTTAGCTAGCAGATATGACATTAATGTTAACAAAAAATACCCATAAGTTGACAGTGTTAAGAAAAATTATATCAGCAACCAGAAACTATACGTAAAATAGAACGGCAAGCTACCAATTAGAAAATTATACTCCCAGCAAAAAAAGAACAAAACAGACCAGTTCATGCGTAACTAAATAATTAGATACATTTTTAGCTTATCATCTTTTATATTGGTAAGTGAACTGGTGCCGGGCTAGAATGCATATAACATTTGTGGATATGTAAGAAACATAATGTCTCTCTCTCTCTATATATATATATACATATATAAATATATATATATATATATATATATATATATATATAGATATATATATATATATATATATATATATAAATATATACATATATAATGTGTATATATATATATATATATATATATATATATATATATATATATACACACACACATATATATATATATATATATATATATATATATTAATTAGTCTGGCTCCACAATGTAGAGGGATAAATGTCTGACTATAGCTTGCAAGTGACCAGGATTTGATTAACCACCCCGGCATGGTCAGACCTGGGTGGGAGGGGAGGAGCGAGGAGACATGGCCCACTCACCTCTCCTGAAGGTAGGAAGGATTCTCTTGCACTTGGAGGCAAACTTAGAAGTGCACTCTTCCTGGGGGAGACTGTAGAGACCTCTGGTTGTGCTGTGAGGGGAGAGCAGAGCTACTTGGAGGAAACACTTTTTGTGGAAATGAGGAGAAATCCTCCATGGATTACCCATTGCACACCTCTCCCCAGAGCCTAGCCAAGTGCAAGTATAGCCAAGGTAAAAATAAGAAAACTGTGAAGCATGCCTACAGGATAACTCAAGACCCTCACTCTCTTGTCATCTAACTTGTACATACCTTTGAGAAACCTTTGCTCATCTACTGCTTGGATCCACAAAGCTGGCAAGGGCAATACAAACATCTCAAATGCTTTTTTCTGCAAATGTATATCAAGAATATGGAATGCCTTATCTATGTCAATCAGAGATACCATGATCTTAAAGGAATTTAAAAGCAAAACCATTTATTTGTCTCACAGCACTGAGGTAATCTCTGCATTTCTTTTAGTTGTGCTTTTAGAACAATAGGCAGTGGCTGCTGTGGGAGTTACACAACAGTAAGGTAATGCTGCGTAATTCCTTTTAGCTGGGCTTTCTCCTTTGCTGATGGAATCTTTATGTCATTAGGTTTGTTTTAATTATGTTTAATGTCTCAATTATATCTTCCTTGGTAGTTTGTGTATAATCTAGTCCCCATCCATAGCCTACAGAATGAGTAGACACAAGTGGATATGAGCAATCTTAGTGTGTTAAGAGGCCTAGTTGTGGTACAAATGGGGTAGCAGCTCTGTAAAACCAGGTACATTCTATTGGTAGCATTGATTTCTAACTGCTTTTGGAATCTAAAATCATTAAGCATAGATAAAATGCTGCACATATGCATTGTTAGGGTCAAAACACATAGCACACTCACCTTTGGTGCAGAAGGCCATGGGTTCTATTCCCACACCAGGTAGATTAATTTTTGACACTGCACTGTGGCATAAGGTGGGTGTTGCATTCTTGAGTGTATAAACATTCAGAGGAGATGCTAAAATGAGGTCCCATCTGCTTGAGCTGTGGTAGCTCAGGTGGATGTAAAATATCCCATGGCACCTATCAAAAAGAGTAGAGGAAGTTCCTTGATGCCATTGTCAAATTTCCCTTAGTGGTAACAATGTGCAATAGCCTAGTAGGATCAACCCAAACAAAGTATAAAAAAAAAAAAAAAAATCTTTATTCAGATTGTATTGTTTCTGCAGTAGTAATGTTGTGAAAACTCTGCAGCTCTGATTTTATTAACAAACTATTTTTTATATTTGAAGTCAGGATAAGAGCCGTAACGTTTAAGTTGCATACTTGTAATTTTGGATGAATTTTAGCTTACAAGTTTACAGTTTAGATGGCATCATCTAGCACTGTACTAGGCTAGGAACATACAACAACTTCTGTTTCCTAATGTACTTTGCTTACAATTGAATCAAAGAAATGGGCATTACCTGGTAATGGCAGGTATTGTTAGCTATAATGTATTCTAGAGTTGGCATGATGCATTTCAAATAAAATAAAATGCAAAACAATGTTGCAGCTGCATAGCTTGAATTTTGTGTAATTTGACTTTAAATCCAAGAAGGGATTTTTGGATAGCAGTGAGGTAAGGAAGACATTACTTATCAGTTTGGGAAGTATTTTAATACTGTGTTGTCTTTATCAGAATTACTTGAATATCTAGGTAAGGAAATGCTGAGGGGCAATATATTCAATTTAAGATGGAGTCTACCTGTTTGGACACCAGTGGCGAAGTGTACTTTCCCAAACGATTTTAAGTATATATATATATATATTAGGATTGCCATATTTGATTTCCTAAATAAGTGCTCATAGGAGAGAGTTCTAGATGCTTTCATACACAGTTCAATAGTATAGTGCTGGGAATTATCTACATATTTAAAAACTATTGCTTTTCTTCACTCTGTCTGCTGCTTAGCAAGGTGAACCAGTATTATATGCCTGGCATATAGTGAACTGAGGCTTAGTAAAATGCCAACATTAAATCCATGTATACACTGTTCTTTTTTGTAGTTACCGAATCTAACATTTACCAACTCAATTGTCATACAGTACTTCAGCATCCCACTGCACTGCCGCTTTGCTTGCTAAATTATACTTGCTTAGCATGTTTACTATAATTCTGTTCCCTCACACCAAACTTAATTTATCACATTATGTTTTTTTCAAACACTGTTTCTCAAGTACTGGCTACAGTATCATTCTCAGCATACCTGCCAAATTTTAATCTTGAACTGAGTTTTTCACAAGTCTGCTGACATACATGATTAAATTACATTACATTTTGTTCATGGCAGATGGGGACAATAGACCTGTCTAGTCTGTATTCATCTTCCAACCTTATTGCCATTCCTGTCTTCTCCCCACCTGTTATTTATCTATCCCTTGTTGTTCTCAATACCTCTGTACATTTCCTCTCCAGACTCATTCTAGTAGTCCAGTCCAGGGTCCACAAACCTCTCCATGCAGAAGCTATTTTGCAAATTTAAGTAGCTGTTGAGCCCTATAACTTGTTGACTGTGCCCCCTAAAACCACTTCTATTTTTCCAGTTTATAACAACCTATTTGTACCTTTCTGATGAGCTGATACACTCATATCATCTCCTCCCTGTCCTTCTTGGTCTCTAGTGCGAATACTTTTAGATGCCCTAGCTTCTGATAATATACTTTCTGTCCACACACTGTAATTCATAGTAAACTGATTTGTGTGCTATATTACTGCATCATATCTGACAGTCTGTGTTCAAAATGTGCATTGTTATGAATTAAACTGACTCAGTGAATATGTAAAGAACCTAAAACTTGGAATTTAGTCCACGTGGATATCAGACTGTTACTCATTTAAACAATCGCTAAAATAATTCATCTTCAGATCCTGGCTCTGCACATATAACACACCAGGATTATTGTATCTGCCTCCCTCTCTTTCCACCTAAATACTTCTGCCCTGCTTAGATCATATATCATACTACTTACGACTCCTTTTATGTGCCTTCACATTTTAACTTCCCCCAATTCTTACCTTCATCTTCTAGATTATCTAAACTGTACTCCTCCCTCCATTTTTTCCTTTCCTTCTCCAGGCTGATTCCCTTATAGTCTCACCTTGGCATCCCTTAAATATCTTTCTAGCTTTACTCTTATTACTGTCTCTACAAATCTTCATATATTCTCTTCTTAATTATACTTCAATATTATTCAGACTAACCCTTATCTTCCTCAATACTGATGCTCATTACAAATATTATTTATGAAGTTTCATAGTTTTATACATAGATGCATCTTTTTATTTGCTAAAAGTATAAGCTGTGTGAAATACTCTACTTATTGAATTATCACCTTGTAGATAGGAGTTATAGCTTTCTACACAGATATCCTCCTATGCAAAATTCTGTGCATGCTTAATCTTCTTTACCTTTTGAAATTATTTCCCTGTATTCAGTTGGTTATACTAACTTGACAGTATTATTACAAATGTCATTTTCATAAAAATCACTTTTTTCCTAAAGCTTTTCTCCCGGGTCTCTGCTGAAAATGGTTCATGCCCAGCCAGACTGTCTCAGTAAACACATTTTATTTAACTATTAACTATTCTATTTAAACAAATAAATGAATAAAATAAAAAAACTCTTCCCCATTTAAACATTTTCTCCAGACATTATTTATTTTGCTATTCACATGAAATTTGTTAGGAAAAAGTCTCTGGATACAAAATAAGAATGTCTTAATTATGTTTATTGTACTTAATAATAAAATAGGGGTTTTGTCCATTAATCCAAGTTTGCCATAAATACTTAGAATTAAACTACAGATCATGAAAATGATTTGTGAGGTAAAGTCTTCCTAAGTGCTTCAGTATGTCCACCACAGGTACTGAAAAAGAAGGGGAATTGTTAGACCCTAACCATAACAATGTAGATTATGTTTATTATGTATTCCAAGTAAAAATTTAGTTTCCACTGACGATTAAGATGTTTGCATATATATTAAATTTGTATCAGGGTTTATCCTCTTAATAGGTTTGATAAGACTATGGTCTTTCATCAAAATCAATAAAACTTCCATAGTCAAAATAATCAAGCAGATGGCAAATGAACATCCCTGCCTTACCCATATTATGAAAAAATATGGGTTATTCCAGACTATTCCCTGAAAGTATGTTTCAGAATTTCTAAATAAGGCTTTAATTACATTTATATATTTATTGGGAACTGAAATTGCTTTTTAGTATAAAGTAAATCATTTTCATGTTTACTAAAAACATAAAAAAAATATAGGAGCATCAATAACTGGGTAGACAGGAAGAATCTGCTGAAAATATGGATTTATCAGTAAAGCCTGCAAACATATCATGATATAAGTGAGGAAACTACTTTTCAGGGGTCAGTTCTGAAAGAAAAAGGTAAATGTATCTTCTCAATCAGTCTAAGCAGATGGTGATTAACCATATTCTCTAAAAGGTTCGAATGCTTTTAATAAAGGAACTGCCATCGTTATCATGCCATCTCTGTCCATTTGTAATGGCCAAGGCTACCTTTAAATTCAGAAAAGGAATAGGGTTTCAGTTTGGAACTGTGTATAAGCAAATAAGTTGCAAGAGAATGGGAGCTGCTCTACTCAAAGAGAAGCCTCACATTCCTATGTCTCTCCTTATGTATTTCCTGTTTACATTTTTCTCTTCCTCATTCTTTTGTCCATAGCCCTCAGTACTCAAGCCCTATCTCATTGCCACATCTTGTTTACTCAATAAGTTTGTCACCGGTTCCCTTACTTCTCTTTAATCCCCATCCCTTTTCCCAGCTCATCGTGATCCATCACCCTAATATTCCACATGATCATCTGCATTTTTCTGGTCTTAAGCTTTCTCACTCTAAATCACACAGTGGTAAGACTACTATTATGTAATGGTAAACAACTAGAAATTCCTGACTCATTCCACTACACACATGACTACAGCTAGAATTACTGCCTTACTGGCATAGTCTCACACCAGTTTTCTGATCCCCTGACAGTCCAAGGCTTGCGTCATCTCCTACTGCCCCCTCTTCCCTGGAACTTGTGTGATAGCAGTGCTCTGATACCCACCACAAAGGTGTGCAAGAACATCACACTCTGTTTACAAAAGTTTGTGGCCAACAGAATAGACTCTGATCACAGCATTTCTTTCAAATTCTAGTCTGGTCTGTTAACTTTGTGCATTCTAACTTAGTTAGGTCATACATGGAGGAAAATTAGAGATGACCTTGTAGTACGAACAGGCCAACTGTAAAAAAGGCTTTAAGCTGTTTTTTATACTGGATAAGGGCCATTTTCATTCAGACTTTACCGTCTCTGTCAGTGGAATTTCTAATCATGTTGTCTAATACTGGGCCTTGGCTATGCCAATTTACATGTAGCTGAGCTGACTATTAACACTGCTTGAAACAAACATTTTAGCACAGCTTGGGCTTCAGAGAGATGACATTCCCAGTCATCCAAACAAATAGCTATGTCATCAAGCTAAGCTGTAGCATACATAATTGTGAGGTCTCTGGAATGTTGCTAGGGCCTACATGAAGGCAAAAAATGGCATCACCTTACAGAGAAAAACTCTGTCTGGCATGGAGTATGATTTTTACTTAATAGCCTCTGGAGTTGGTGGGATCTGCCATTAAACTTGGTCATGTCCAGACTGGACAGAAAACTAGTGTTCCCAGTTTATCAACCAGTTAATCTATGATTATGTGAAAAATGTATGAATGTATACATTAGTGTGTGTCCATGTGCATGTGTGTGTGTGTGTGTGTGTGTCCCAGTTAATTTCAAAGGGAATATCTTCGCTAGCTAAAGAAACCAACCTACTCCTGTATCGAGCCCATCTTCAAATACAATGTTCCCTTTTGTTCATAGGTACTTACTAGTCTGTTGACTCTTGAGGGACTTTTAGAAGCTGAGTCATGTATTCCCATGAAGTATTTATGCCCTTTTAATTTAAATACAAGTAACACAGAGTGGGTGGAACATTTACATGTTACCCTTTCCATACAGCACATAGGTGCTACTCAAGGAATCAAAAGAGTAACAGAAGAACTTAAGAACTTTGGTTTATGTAAAGACGAAGACAATGCCAAAGAAGTGGAATTCTCTGTGATACATGTCTAGCCCTCCAACAGGTTCTATTTATGTTGCAGAAGAGATTACGGTGTCTTAAGTGGGTGTTTATACATGCCATTGGACTTGAAGATATACAGTAGGTCTGACAGGATCTGTTGAGATTCTCCAAGTGAGGTAAAGGTCCCCCCTTAGCTTGTACGATACTGTGTAGTTTTTGTGATTTTAGCCCCTTGATTTTCTTATTGAGAAAATGCCATGAGCATTCGAGTTGTGTTCGGTGTTTGGTCAAGTGCATACCATGAAAGGGGGGAGGTATATTTATTGACTGGCCTAATTATTGCTGGATAAATTATAATTATTAGATCACTGTACCTCAACACCATATCCTTAGTAATAAGTTGCACAATGAAAAAGGGCTTCCTTACAATAGTGGATACATGGTGATCAAAGGACAGTTTATTGTCAACACAGATTCACTTGTCCCTAACAAGTGGATCCGTTTTCAGAGGTGTATCAATGTGATTGTTGCAGGGGATGTCATGCTTGCTGAAATGTATTATTATACATTTTTTTTAGCATTCAGTTTTAGTCCATGGTTTTGACACCAGCTATTTGTTTGGGAAAGGCCCTCTTGGAGGATCTTGGTGTCTTCTAGAGAGTTTATAGTGGAACATGGTTTAGAGTTATCAGCAAACTTGGCCAGCCTCTATCCCCTAACACTAGCATTGACCACAGAAATTAAATGCCAAAAAGGAGTGACCAAAGAACAGAGCCCTGGGCCATACCACTAGTGACAGGTCTTTTACAGGAGAGGTAGCCATCCATCCCAATTTTCCTGGGTTCTATTTGTGATCCAGTTAGCTAAGCTTTGAGTTACACATGGCCATCTTTCAGCTGGGAGAGTTTATAAACATTAACAGTGTGTGGAATAGTGTCGAACACCTTCGCAAAGTCTGGATATGTGGTGTGCATTGATTTTCCCACATCCATTACTTCAGTGACCTTTTCAAAGAAGTCATCCAGATTGAGTAGCCAGCATCTGCCCTTGAAAAAAAACTGCTTGAGTCAAGGTTTGCAGGTCACCTATGTCTTCATTTATTTAGTCCATAATGATCCTTTCCATAGTCTGACAAATGAGGCTGGTCAGACTTATGGATCTATAATTACATCAGTCAATTGACTCCCCAACCCTTGTGCAGGGGGGATGAGTGCTGCTGTCCTCCATTTGTCTGACGCACAGTCTGTTTGGGGATAGGTACTGAATAGTTTTTGTAGGACGATTGACAAGACCACTTTAGGCTGGCCAGTAGGCATTCTATTATGTTATCCATGCCCCAACCAGTGTCCTAAACCAGGCATAGCTTGAGGACTTGTTCTTGGGAGATTAAGGGGGGGGGGGGCGTCTGATGTGGGTATGTGATCTGGGAATGCTGAGAGGGGAGTGTGAGCTAAATTTATCCACTAGTCTATTTGTTATGCTCTTCAAGTCTGAGCAGGTGGTGTCATTGGACCACACCAACCACAAAAACAATTATCTCAAATAAATTTATTAACATTTAAACTCGTTCAACCTTGTTATTGAAACATAACAGACTTCATCAGAACTAAACAGACAGGCCCCTTGACTGTGGACCCAAAGACCACAAAATGGACAATCCGAGACATTTATTGAATACTGAGAACTGGTATGTCAGTTGAGGATGAATGCCACTTCCCCACTGTGTTTGAATGACACAGCTTCAATTAGAAGTATTTTAAAAATGTGTATGACAAAATGATAATGTTTTAACTTTAGTTAATTGTTAGTTACACATTAGGGTTATTCTAGTAGTTTTCAAATGTTGCCACAGCAGCATATTTTTAATAAAGTTTTTTAATCATTTGTACTGTTGTTAATATATGTCTAATACTTTGCTATTAATTAAATTTCAATACTTTTATTGATTTTATGACATTGGTATTATATATACACTGAGTATATCTGGACAAGTTTTAGGATAAATGACAGGAATGAAATTTGTCATTATCATGTATTTATTTATTTATTATGTACAGTGTATTTTTGGTTTTGCTTTTTGTATGGTACGGTGATCATGCTAATGATTTAAAAACAAACAGAGGGGCATTAAAAAGGACACAAACACTTCTTAACCTTTTACTAAATTAAGTTTGGATTATCATTCATGTGACCTACTGACTGCTGGATTTGGTGCCATTTTTAAAGCTCTTGGTGTTTTACAGCATTGAATTACTAAGTTTTTTTTTTCAGTTTTAGGTAGTATCATTTACTATTGGTTCTTTGTAGTGCTGGACATTTTCTTCTGAGGTTTCTGACATAGTTAAAGAAGGCTGTGCAGTTGTGTTTTCTTGGGGGGCTACTTTATCTTGTATCTGGCTTTGGTTGATTTGATCAGGGTCTTGAGTTCCCTGTTAAGTTAGCTTAGAAAGAACATTTTGGCATATTAGGAATTTCATTCATTTTTACATGCAATATTTTTTTCTCTTGTTGCAGGCCCCATTTATATTGTTTACTTTGGAGGGGGCAGATAAATCTATGCAGTTCTTTACATAAGTATAGAATGTCGTAGTAAATGATTCTACATATACAATGGGGTCATCAGGTTAGGAGAGATTATTAAATTTGGTCAGTTCATCACTGAATACAGAGGTACTGGAAGATTCTTCCAGTTTCAGTCTTATTTTGAATATGACTGGTTTTATGGTCTGACTTGACTAGCGAGGTGCTAAAATTGGTACAGAAGAAAGAGTCTTACATCGGTAAGGATCAAGTCCAGGATATTGTTGCCTCTAGTTGGGATGTGGGCTAATGAGTCCTGAGATATTGCATTAATAAAGTTTAGAAATCTCTGGGCATAAATGTCAGGGGATGTACAAGTCTTTGAATTTATAGAAGGATAGTTGAAGTTCCCTAGGAGAATGGTGTATGGCTTGATGTGTAGGGATTCTGTACTCATCAGGGGGACATAGATAGGGTCCGTCTGTTAGCTGTGATGTGGTAAGTGGTTTTATTAATGGTAAGTTGGATATACAGGAGTTCCAGGTCTTATCCTGTTTAATGTGTCTGGAAGTGAGGCACTGTTTAACAAACAGAGAAATGCCTGCAATTTTAGTGCTTTCATCCAGTGCAGTGGACTTGAATGCTTGGTAAGCATTGAAGCCTTGCACTGCTGGAGTGCTCTCAATGAACTAAGCAGGTAATGATGACAATGCATACAAGAGTAAGGGCTGCTTGTAAAGATTCGAGATTTTTTTATGATTTTTTTTTTAAAACAAGAAATATATTAAATTATCACTCATGACATGGGCAATCCTACATTTATATAAATGAAAACAAACCATGTTGATATTTTCAGTGGCACACATTATACATCACTTACAATCTTCTGTAGAGTCATTGTTAGTCAAACATTACATATTTCATTCAATTCCTGCCTTCCCTTGAATTTCACTCCTCTTCCAAAACATTATTCTGCATGTATTGTTCTCATAATTCCTATCCCTTTTTATGTAATTTGCTCCTACCCTTTTCCACACATCACACTTCTAGGTCTTTTATCTCTGTTACTATACTCACCATTTCCAGTAAGGTTGGTTTAGATCTTGCTCTCCATCCTCAGCAACGGACACCTTGGCAGCCTCCAGAACCAAACTCAGTAAGGCCAGTTATGTCTAGGCAATTCCAGTTCTGTGTCATAGCTCAAAAATAATTATTTCCCTTGTTACGCCAACCTGCTTACTCAGCATCTCTCAGAGTAGTCTGCAGGGAACCATTAAAGTTTGCCAACTCACTACATTCCAAAAAACACGGTCCTAGTTACCTCCCTCTTTCACATCATAACTCCAACACTCGTAATATCCAAGGAAAAACTCCCTGGAGTCTGTTTGGTGTACAAAAATACCCATGCAAACACCTCCAAGCAAAGATCCCAATTCAGCCAGACCCTGCTGCACTCTTGGGAGCCACACACATACCCTCACACTGTTACTCTGCCAACTAGCAAAACCTTTATATTATCTGGATTCTGTTTATTATACTGGATGGTTTTGGAGACTGAGATTGCCTTAAAAAGGCACTATGAGGTAGACAAGGTTTTGATAAATAAACAAAAACCTTGGGGAGAGAGGTGCAGGCCATCTACGGTGAAGCAGCTAGAACAGTGTAACAACTCTTTTCAAATGACACCACAAGCTAAACCACTGACATCCATAATGTTTTATTTGTATTATGGCATCACTCTTGGTGATGGTAAAATGCTGATAAGGCTAAGTTCTTACCTGCCTGTGGCACATTTTGAGAGCTTCATCACCTCTATCTTCAAATAGTCTAGGGAGATAGACCTCAAGTCATTTACTTCCATATGTACTATTATTGTGTAATATACATACTTGTGGTGAAAAGACTTGAGTGCATGTGCAATGCAGCAAACTGTGGCTCTAAACAGGTACTGATTATAACCCTCTCTTTTTTCTGTCTGATGAGTTCTTCATCAGTGTGTCTCACTATGGAGTCACCTATCACTAGGATGTTGGATGGTGTGGAAGTTTGCCCTATAGGCTTTTCAGTTGAGAAACTGAATCTTAGATGGATTTTTTATGATAGGTGTTGCCTGAGTTGAGTGTTTGTGATGTTGCTGTTGGCACTTGTTTGAGGAGCTACTTTTAGGAGGCCTTTATGGTTTACATAGGTTATGTTTAAGAGTCTCCGCATATAAAGGTCTATGTCTTCAATCTGTATTGAGTGTGGTAGGAATGGTGTGGTGACGTGTGTCACTGAATCTGTTTACTAAATATGGTGGTCTTATATGAGAGCTTTTCCCCCCGGAGTCATTATACAAATACATGTCTCACACACTGTATCAGTATATTTAAGTAGTAGGTGATTGTCAGGAAGCATGATATAGTTGCTGCATTGTCTCATGATACCAATTTCAACCAAGCTGGCTACAGAGACAATTGGAAAGTGCATGTCCATTGTCCCAATGGGGTTTAGAGAAGGTTTACTAAAGTACCAAGTAAAAATGACAGTCTAGGACTGCATAGAAGGAACAACGCACCTGTTCATACAGATCAGGGACTTTTCACATAACTACTTAGTACTGAAGAAATTTATGAGGGTGCTTTTAAAATGAAAGTTAAGCATCTATCCAGAGCACAAGTAGCAAGGAGCAGCAGCACACAAATATTAATAATTTCTAACAGTGCAGAAACGTTTTAAAAAATTCATACTACTCACTGACCAATAGTAGAAAAGTATACCTTAAGGTTCTAAAATGATCAGAACCCAAGAACTGGCTAGGTACTACTCTACTTTCACTAGGGTATAAACCAAAGCAATTCCAGCTTAGAGCACAATAAATAACTAAAAAGTAAGAGCTAAACAGTAAAGCAATACGAGTGCAGAAGTAGTTATCCCCGGCGTTTCTAGGCTGACAGTTATTTAAGTCCTGTGAAGACTGTCTCAAATCAGTGAAAAGGATGCCAGCCATTGAGCAGCAATGTGTGAATAAGCCACAGACTGTGCAAATGCAGGTAATTTATAACAGTGTAGAAAAATGCAAAAGAAAATTGAAACCTACCCACTAGCCAATAGCAAATTATCACACTAAGGTTCTATAGTAATTAGAGTCCAAGAAAATACTAGATTCTTCTAATGCACACCAAAGCAATTCCAGTTCAGAGCACAAAAAATAAAAATAAATTAAGTGTAGAGCTATCACAGTAAGCCAATATGAATGAAAAAGTAGTTATGCCAAGTGTTTCAAGGCTGGCAGTTAGTCAAATTCAGATCACTGGTGAGGATGCCATGCATTGAGCAACCTTGCGTGGATAAGATTGTATGTGCAATTTCAAGCATATTGCTCAGCTAGAAAAGACTGCAAAAATTTCTAGCCAAAAAAATAAAGGTCTTAAATCTTTCAACTATCCCAAACGATTAGCATGGCTCTCCTTATACTCAGTAGCTTACTGTGAACTCTAGGGTGACCTGTGACCAGCTTTCTAAGTCACAAAACATATAATCTTACCTGATCTCTTATCATATCTGTCAACTGTCCATATTTTTCCAGAGTGCCCAGATTTTGCCTCATATTTTTAGTCTGTTCCTCATAAAATCTGTGGTTTTCTGGCAAATCACTGAGGATTGTAGTTACTAAATATTGATATACATTTGAGTTTCAGACTTCCTATATTTCAAAATGTGTGCTATCATAAATCCTGTTATTCTAGCAGTTTTCTGTGTTTATAAGATCAATATTTAAAATCTGTTCCTATGTTTGGGCCTTTGTCCCCCCCACTATTTTAGGCTTTCTCTAGATTTCTTGTGTTAATAAGTTGAGAGGTATCCCTCCTATTTCTTCACAAAACCAGTGCCTCTACAAAAACCTGCACTAGTGGCCTACATTTACACCAGAACATAAATAAGACTTGATGGAAGGTTACATGCCGAACACAGTGTATTCCCAGTTAAAAAAAACAGGTTGCCACCACAGGTCAAGCAAAGTACTACTTTGGCTACCTTTAAGACTTTTAGACTTGATGACTGGATAAGAAAAAGAACTTTACACCAGGGTTATCATGGAAGATCCTACTTGATTTGGGAGGTAAACAGTATTAAATGCTTGGGAAAGATGGTAAAAACTTTTAAGTTTGCATTCTTAAAGGTGTATATGGCTAAGCATCTTATTTCACTGTGATCATTTTCATGTGTGTGTGTCTGTATTTAATATCTTGTATTGTAGGATTAGTCAATGCGTTTTGTGACTCACAGATCTGGTTCATCAGGTGAGCGGCCAACTGGCTCATTGACAGGACCCACAGGGGTAAAATGAGTGCCTCCACCTCTGATAGCAGACCTGTAACAAGTGTAGTTCCCCAGGGATCCGTCTTGGGTCCCCCCTACTGGTTGTCATCTACTTCTCAGAGGTCCAGACAAAGACAAAAGGCCTGTGGCTGACCAAGTTTGCAGATGACTGTAAGTTGGGTGCTGTCATTGACTCCCTATATGATGTTAACATACTGCAAGAGGGTTGCACAGCAACTAATGACTGGTGTTCATGGCCTCAAGTTAAATGCAGATAAATGTATCATCATGCCATCGGCAAAAACACAGCCCCTACTGATTACCACATCAACGGCAACCCCCTACATACACAACATGTGGTGAGAAACCTGGGTACTGAATTTGACAACAATCTCACATTCAACCATCGTGCAGCAGCAGTATTCAGAAAAGCCTTTTATTTGGTTCATCTCATATGTGAAGAGATTGCATCCAGAAAAAAGGAGTTTATTACCTCTCTGTACTCCTCCCTCATTAGACCAATAATAGAGTATAACGCCCCATTTGGTATGTACCTGTCCAAACATCTGCAGCAACTGGAAAGGCCACAGAAATACCTCACAAAGAGAATCCATGGAACCAACACCTGTCTTATGTGGACAGGCTCAAATCACTATCACTCTACTTGGTGTTGTACAGATTTCTCAGAGGTGACCTGTGTCACCCTCAAAGCAATCTCAAACCCTGCCCTACTAGAGATGCTCCATATCCACAAGTCTAACTCCTCGTGCATTATCCACTTGGCCTGAATCAAATATGCAACATCAACAAAACCTTCTGGAGAGACAGGTTTATCTCCCATAGGCTGCTCTGTTTCTGGAATAGACTTCCTATATATGTCAAACAGAGTACCTTGCTGACCCTCTTCAAGCGCAACCTCAAATCTGTCCCAGGGGTTCCACCTGTGTCCCTCACTGATAGGGGTAACATGTGCTGGCTGAGGTTTTTTTTTAGGGGATAAACTCTTAGCTAGGCTTATAAGGGCACCAGGGCCATTAGCCTAGTAACCTCTTATGATCCTATGACTATGTCTTTCAGACAGACAAGCTATATATACATTACGCTTATGGAATGCATAACAGGGCACAAATGCAAACACATCTTTGCCACACTATTTGTGATATCACACAGGAAAGAAATAGTATATTTTGCCACTATGTTATGTACTATGATTTCATACAGGACATAAATAAAATCCTTTAATTCAGCCTCCCTACCTCCTCATGTGGAGTGCTGACCCCTCCCCTCACACCTCTGCATCTTTAAATATAGTAACCCTGGGAAAGAACATAATCCTTATCATCACTAAAGTGCGATCCAGTTACATTACACTATGCAATTACTTGAGTACTTTATCAAGTGCGTGTGTGTGAGAGGGTTTAGTTAGAGGACTAAATGAGTATGTGCGTACGTGAAATTAAATCGCCACCAACATTAGCACCAATTACAGGTAATTCAGAGACATAAAAAGTAGCCTATAAATGAGGTCTTTGTCACTGCATTTAATCACGTCTTTGAATTGCTCTTTTTATGGTTGCATACACTGCACCTACCTGAGGTAAGCAAGTTTATGAGGCCATAGCCAATGTCTCTGCATTCCAGCCAGTGACTGAATATGCAAGGACTTTATGTTCTAAAAGTTCAGACTGTGACAAAAAAAACTCTTCATTTAACACAGTTGGCTAAATAACTGAAATGTTATAAAGTCCAGTATAACAGCCTGCAAGGTTTTTGTCCAAAGGCTGGCCCAATTAGTGCAAAAACTCTAGTATACCCACAACTTTCAGTTCCACAATACTTTGTAATTTTTCATAGAATTCTTCTCCAAGTTTCAATGGCTTCTATCCGCAGCAAAGTTACCTAGAGTTCCTATCCCAGATGTAATTTCCTCACAAAGGAAAACATCCTGATTTTCAGTACTTTCAGCCCTTTATTTTAACAGAGTTCCTTACTAAGGTGTTCCTCGTTATAATTTTTATAACTGAGCTAGCAAATGTACCATATTTTCTCTAGTGGATATATGCCTGTATCAAGTTCTTTACCATATACCACGTGGTATATGTGGCATTGCATTCAACATTTACACTACACTATACAGCAATGTCCATGCATTGAACAACCACTATATCATATAACACGCCCCAGCACATACAGATGAGTTTTACACACACACACACACACACACACACAGTCATCCCAATCCACTCACATTAATTTAGGTGTGGCCTTCAGATGTGGAGAATACCATCTTTTTGTGGCCTCAGGTTTCATTAAATCTGTCATTACCTCTTGGTTAAATCTAAGGTAGTAAGAGAAATTCTGATTCCTCACTTAATGTTTTTCTTTGGTACTCTGGTACCCTCTACTGCTTCAGGTTTACCTTCTCCCCAGGCACAGTTTCTATATGATGCTGTATCAAGAAAATTAAAGGACTTAAATCCATCAGCTATACTACAGGATTATGAGCTTCCTTGTATTTTGCCTTCCTGCATTACTTTAGTCATGAGTGTTATCCCTAATTCTACCATTGCTCCTAATGCCAACCCCACACATTAGGTTACTATATATACTCTCCCTAACAATATCAATGGACAATGTATACACTGAGGTACACACACACTTCAGTTATGTTAGTACACAAGCTTGCTAACACATTTACCCCCTTCCCTAACCATTACTCTAACCCTAAATACTCACACACATTCTCAATGGCAAAGCTTTTGTAACAAATGACATTTTCAGCATTACTTCTCATTCTTACCTACATAATATTTGGCATTGCTGCTTTGACTATTTCTGCACTCATGAAAGCATTCATATGACCATTTCTGACACCACAAAATCTTTTGACCAACTGAAATTTTAAGCACGTGTTTGGAACCCATAAATCAATCTACCTACCTATGTATCAACAAACACAGATGCTTCCTTATGTGGATGATTAATGATGTGTACTTAACACTCTTAGTATTCCAAACTGATCTGCTACACTAATGAATTTCTTAATTTAAGCACAGTGTGATTCTTATTGTGGATTAGATGGAGTTTCTTCGTGTCTCATGACATAAAATTCATGCATTCAAGGTTCATGTATGGGCAATATGACATACATGGCAAGTTACAAAAACACTGTTAAAAGACTGAATGAAACATGAAGCTGTAAGCTCCATGCATGGCCTAATCCTGCCCTTTTAATAGTCACAGTTAGCCTAAGTACTCCTTAGAGACTGTTTTAAAGTAGTAATATACTCATAAAGCAGACCAACAGCAATGTAATTCAGTATAGTATAAGCACTGAATCTTCTGAATATTATGGAAACATTTTCAGATCTTTATCAATAAATCATATGCATCAAAAGTCATTGAGAGGTACTTGTTTACAAGGTGGTCTAGATCTCTGACCATTTACTAGCCTCAAGGCTCAGAAGGTATCATCATATTTCAGAAATTACTGAGAAAGTCCAGGTGATTAAAATACTTTCCATACAAAGAGCAGGATCATTAATGCAGGGAAAATATACAAATGCAAAATAAAGCCAGAGGCATTCAGCAATCATCCTTGCAGACATCCCAGAGGGCAATACATTTGCAAGTTCATGCCATGGCTTTAAACAGGCAGTCCAGGTAAAAGGCATAACTTTATTCAGGTTTTGATGGCCACAAAAAGATGGAAATAGAGAGATTACACCAACAAATACTCTTGTGGGGGGCTAAAGAAGCCATTGAGAGAAAAAGGGCAGATTGCTCAATTCATAAATCTTAGCAACTTTTGGGGACAAGTGCATATATTTGTGTAAAAAGTACATATTTATGTATGTATATATAGATAAAAATAGTGAAGTTATTGTTGTAGTCTTTTTCAGATCATTTATTATCAAGGTTTTGCTTCAATAATTAAGGTTTAATTAATACAAAATGAAATATACACATTTTATATATAAATTATGTAAGTTTATTTTTTATATACGTGTATGTATGTGTGTATATATGTGTGTGTGTGTGTGTATATATATATATATATATATATATATATATATATATATATATATATATATATATATATATATATATGGGTCCCCTTCACTACACAGACACGCTACAAAGCCGACACTGAAAACACCTACACGAAAAGACCGACGATGCAGATGATCGACAAGGTGAGATCTCGACAGCCGAAACACCGACATGAGCAGCGTGTGAGCGCGACTCGGTAAGTGTGCGATAGTGAGGGATTTAGGGTTAGGGTGTGGGAAAGGTGAGTGTGTGGTAGTGTCGGACTTAGGGTTAGGATGCGGGTAAGGTAAGTGTGTGATAGTGATAGACTGTACGTTTAGGGGCGGGTTAAGTGAGTTAGGGTTAGGGTGCGGCTATGGTGAGTGTGCGATAGTGGCGGACTTTATGTTTAAGGGTGGTTAAGTGAGTTAGGGTTAGGGTGCAGGTAGGGTAAGTGTGCGATAGTGACGGACTTTAGGTTTAGGGGTGGGTTAAGTGAGTTAGGGTTAGAGTGCGGATAGGGTCAGTGTGCGGTTGTGTCGGACCTTAGGGTTTGGGTTAAGGTTAGTGCATGTATAGTTGTGTGTAATGTGTAGTTTACTTTTGTGTGTCAGTGTTTTGGGTGTTGGTGTTATGGTGTTTGGTTTTGTGAGTTGTCGGTAATGTGTGTTTTTCAGTCTTTTGGTGTCGGTGTTTTGGGTGTCGGCTTTGTGGCATGTCGGTGTAGTGAAGGGGATCCATATATATATATATATATATATATATATATATATATATATATATATATATATATATATGCATATAGATGTGCATGCACCAAAGGACTGCATGCACAGCTGCTTAAATGCTTACATCTGTATCTTATGATCCATTAAATGTACAAGCTTTCTCAGCTTATATACCACTGATTGGAAGGTGCCATTTTTATACTGCGCAAGAGCGTGGTACAGTGCCAGTTGGAATAATCCTTTTCCCTACTGTTGTGTGACCTTGGAGTTGGTATATAAAGTTGTAGGGGATGCCCCCAGCAAAGAAAAATGACAGTATAATTTGGGTGTGCGTACTGGTGTGTTGGTGCCTGTAGTATGGAGTGTGTGTTTTTGTGTGTATATTTGTGCATTTCAATTGACTGTGCAGTGTTTGAAGCACATGTGATAGCATGCAGTAAGTTGCGTGTGCTATTACTTTTTTTTCATCTCCTCTGTTGAAATCATTGTTAATTTAGATAAATCAACATATACTCATGGGTACACACACACATATACATACATACATGCACACACATACACAAACATATGAGGAATCATACAGTTATGTACTTGTATGATTCTAAGGTATGATACTGGCAGACAATAAAGACAAATACCAGTATCATAAATCAGTTAGTTAAAAACTGCAAATATTGACTGCTGAGAATGTCAAATCTCAAAATATCATAAAATGTGAAACAGCAGCAGACTGCCCACATCACAGCAACAAGATGACACACTAAAATTGTCTTCACATTGCAAATGAATGACTATAATGCAGGTTCTTCCACCAATACAGTTCACTGTAAAGTGCAAACATCCAAAGAGTGACAACATGAAAGAACCACAGTGCTATACAGATACAAGTCACAGCATAATGTATGGTAAAAGTAAAGAAAACACAGCAATATAGAAGAAACACATCCCAAATTAATAAATGGAAACAAAACCATCTCGTACAAAGTGCATGCGTGCATGGCGAACTGGGATATCCATTAGCCTTTCATACTTTTAAGCTGAAAGTGTCAGCTTGTAGAAACGCTTGTTATAAGACTCACAGCTTAGTAGCACATTTGAATTGCTCCTCTAAATGGCAAATTCTTCCCTTTATATAAGATGGAGAATGGTGTAGCTTGTCCACATGATTTTGCTCACACTGCGGAGCACCCATCACACACTCAGGGGCTGGCACACTTCTGCCAACTAGTACCTTAATCTCTGGTGCCAGGCCATACAGAGTTGCATATGAGGTAGACGGAATTAATTCAAGCTGTACCCATTCCAAAAAGGCACTGAAAATAAAGGAGGAGATGTTGTTGTAGCTGCATCTCTTGAAAGACTGATACAAGTATATTTGTGTGCACTTGCTCTAACTGATTCACTGATATTTAACACTGATGTGTTGCATTTATTTATTTGGTTGAATTTATCACTGTTTTTCTGCCTGCACTTGTTAAAGAAACTTGATCTGTTTGTTACTATACTGCTATTAGGGTGTTTCAACATTTTTCTGATATTTTCTAACGTCCTTTGGTGCTGCAAAAACTACTCTGAGTTTGCCAAAGTTCTACTGAGTCTGCCAAAATATTTCTAAGTTTTGTAAAGTTTTTGTGTGTTGTGAACATTTCTCTGGGTTAGTGAACTTATTTCCAAGGATTTCTGATATCGCAGGAATTCTTACTTCTGTCATAAACCATTTGTTACAGCACTTGAGCTCAAGCCCAGCAATTCCCAGTGTTTGCATATAAGCAAACCTCTCCGGTTTAAAATCCTCTGTAGGAAATGCTCTCCATAGTCTCTCACTGTTCACAGCTGCTCGAAGAGCTGATGGTTTGTGCAGAGGGTGGAACCACTGCAGGTCATCTAATAGTATACTACTAAACACTTTCACTTTGACCTTTAAGTGACTCTCCCTTACTCCTTCCCATCTAGAAACTGTTTTGTTGCCTTACATAGCATAGGCAAGATTCAGACCTGCTGAATCTAGGCTGTTTGGTATCACTGTGCTCCTAAACCAGTCATCTTACATTAAGAGGCCTTACTGCACCCTTGTGGTAGAAGTGTGTAGCTCATCTGAGTTGGGAATTGCTGGAGAAAGGCTCAGTTTGGAGCTTTCTCATTGCTAGTTGTGTTGAAACTATTTAAATTTGATTGTATATAAGCCTTGCATTTGCATGGGTTTGCGTTCAGTTTACTGGAGCTACTCAACGTTTGGCAACTTTAGCCAGAGGTCTGCAGTACATCTGCACTGAAATCTAAGACATCTACTGAAAATAATTAAAAATAAGTATATTTTAAACCAGCACTGCACTTTAACTGTATTTAATTGAATTACTGCTTCATTTTTGCTGTTTGCGACTAAGTCCAGCTAGCCTACTTCCTTCCAAAATACCACATTCATAACAATCCTGCCTCAACTGATGGGCAGTTTCCCATCATTTCTCCTGCCAGCTTGATTGATACAGGCATCTTGAGGCAATGTAGCAATTGCTTTATGTATACTGACAACCATTTACTCCTAAAGTAAACTACCTGTGAGAGAGATACAAATACACTGTGGAATTGGAGTCAATTCTCTCACATAAATAAAAACTAGATATCAAACAAGTTGTCAGCACACAATCTTCACCTCTCACAGAAAATAAGGTTATGACACATAAACCCACATACACAGAGGTTCCCACTAAAAGCCTACCAGAAGAACAGAAACCTCTGAAACGCACACCACCCACACTCACCACTAAGCAAAAACAAACCACTACCAACACACACACACCTGTGTCTCAAAAAATTAAGCTCCTAATGCAAAACACATCAAATGCGTTGGTCATAGGTGACACCATAGTCAGATACACAGATGTCCCCCTCATCAGATTGGACAAGGAAACGGTCAACTGTCTATTAGGTGCCAGCATCCAACAAATCATGCATGCACTCAAGCCACTCAACAAGTACCGTTATGACTCTGTTATAGTCCATGTTGGGGGGAATGACTTGAGACGTACCTCTCTGGACAATATGAAGAGAGACATGACAGAACTCTCTGATTATGTGTCCCAGACAGGTATTGCCCTAGCCCTAAGCAGTATCCTACCCTCACCCAGGATGATACCACAATATAAACAAAAAATGATTGACTTCAACAATTGGCCTGGGAGAATATGGTAGACAGACCTCGCTGCTTTCCTAGATATAGTCTGCACCTGTCTCCCCAGGCTTTCTGATAATGGCAAAGGCCCTTGCCTCCCCATAGTGCCTTTTTTAGGCAATGTCAAAACAACAAATTTTCCAGTACAACAAAATCTAATTGAGACAAACTCAGGGTTGTGCTGCTTAATGTTAGGAGTTTAAACACAAAACTGCACTCCCTGGTAGTACTCCTTACCTTGGAGGATGCTGAAGTCTGTGCAGTTACCGAGACATTGTTCAAGGCTGCTGACAGCACCCTGGCTGTGCAAGGCCGTAACGCCTTCCATACATTCAGACCTCAAAATGAGCATGTAGGAACCAAAGGTGGAGGTGCATCAATCTTCATTAAAACCAAATACATTTTGAGACTGGTTAAACAGCATGACTCTCTCAAACTACTCCATGTCCAATTAACTATTGGGAAAGTACCATACCACATCATTGTTAGCTATAGATCCCCCACTATGAACCAGGATAAGCACACCACCTACCCCGATTTACTGGAATCCCTCACCATACAGCCCGACACCTTAGTCAAGGAAGATTTCAACTATCCTTCCATGGACTGGGGGACATACACAGGCAAAAACAGGCTCACTGAGAGGTTCCTCGACTTTGTTAACACAAATACTCTGGAACAGACAGTCTGTACCCCCACTAGGGGATCTAATGTTCCCGACATAGTACTCACTAGCATGGGGGGGGGGCACTGTACTTCCCCATACGTGATGCCCTTCTTAATTAAGTTAGACCACAAATCAGTCTCATTTGAAGTAACTGCTGGAACTGATACCCTCACATTAACAAAAATTATAAAAAACTCTTTGCCAAAGCTAACTACAGCCTAGTAAGAAATGGTATGAAAAGCTTCATACCACCTGCAATCGCAGACATCAATGATCACTATGCAGAAGTGTACGCAAATGCCCTGTACAAACACTTAAGTGATTGCATAAACTCTTCTGTACCTGACCAGATCAAAACCAGGTCTTCCCGTAAAAACAAATCACTGTGGTAGACCTCAAATGTAAACCGATTATATAACAAGAGGAAGAAACTGTTGTCCAAAAGCAAGAGTCATATCACTCTGCAGAGAAAAATTTCCTCCTAAGCCTAAACAGGAAAATCAGAAATTTTGTAAAGTTTTCTAAGCAAATTATGAAACTAAAATCACATCCCTAGCTGAGGATAGTCATAAGGCATTATTTAACTATGTCCAAAGTCTAAAAAGAGTGCTCATCTATGTGCCAAACTGGTTGTAGATGGGATCACTCATACTACAACAGAAGATATCTCCAACCTGTTAGCTAACAGATTCAGTGTAAACTTCAACTCACCCCCATCCCCACCTACCATATCCCAAAGCATACCTGACACCAGCCCTCTGCCTAATATCTCTAGAGATCAGCCATCTGCACTCACCAATGCCAAAAGCACGGTCTCAGTGGGAACAAATATCATCCCAGGTTTCTTACTAAACAATCTGAAACAAGACCTAGTGGACCTACTTGGTGTTCTATTTAAACATAGCTTGAGAACTGGCTATGTTCCTGCATAATGGAGAACAGAAACAATAATCCCCCTGCACAAAGGAGTGCCAGCAACTGACCCTAGGAACTACAGACCCATAAGTCTAACCAGCCTCATCTGCAAGGCCATGGAAATAAATATCACGGACCTTATCAACAAGGATGTAGGTGAACTCCAAATGCTAGGCCCAATCCAGAGTGGTTTTGATAAGGGTAGATCATGCTTATTAAACTTGGTAGACTTCTTTGAGAATGTCACCAAAGCCATGCACAAAGATAAGACAGTGCACACAGCCTATCTCAACCTTGTCAAGGCTTTTGACACAATTCTCCATTCTGGCATCACTGAGAAACTCTCCCAGACGGGGGTTAAACCTTATGTTACTAGATGGGTAGCCAACTGGCTGACCAACAGAACATACACTGTTAAAATTGGTAACTCCACCTCCACCAGCAGACCCATCACCACTGGAGTATCACAAGGGTCTGTGCCGAGTCCCTTACTGATTGGCATCTATTTCTTAGACATCCAGGCCAAAGTAGACAGCATTTGGCTCATCAGGTTTGTAGATGACTGGAAACTGGGAGCAATCATTGAGTCCCCCAGTGATGTCAACATATTACAAGAAGGGCTATCACAAACAAATGATTGGTACCAAAACCATGGTCTAAAAGTAAATGTAAAAAATGCATTATTATTCCCTTTGGCAAAATGGAATTCCCTTCAAATTACAATATTGACAGCACCCTCCTGAGTTCTAACCCAGTAGTGCGAGACCTGGGAACACAGGTTGATAGCAATCTGAACTTTGACCACCAAGTTTCCACAGTAGTAAGGCATCCAGGTCAAGGGATGTTATAACTCCACTGTACTCAACCCTCATCAGACCAATAATGGAGTATAATGCACCCTTTTGCATGTACCTCACCAGCCACCTGTAGCAGCTGAGACCTCAGAGGTTTCTCACTGGGAAAATACAAGGACTCCAAACCATGAACTACGTGGACAAGCTGAAAGCCCTGTCAATTTCCTCTATCTTATAGTCTGCTGACTGATGACTTGTGCCTGGTCTATATGACCATGCCCTAAATGAAAGCTGCACATCCACAAGTCAAATGGCACAAGAGTCACTTGTTCTAGGGATCTCAACCTGCTTGTGACATTAATAGATCATGCTGGAGAAACAGATACGTCTCCCAAAGACTGCTGCTTCTCTGGAATGGACTTCTTATTCATGTAAAACAGAGCTCCTCAATGACCCTCTTTAAACACAACCTAGATTACTGGATATGACTGCAAATTCTCCCCTGGGGTGCCACCCATGTCCCTCATGGACAGGGATAGCCAGTGTTGATCACAGACCCGATCTGTTCATAAATTCATTCTGCGAACTACCCAAAAAAGAACAAATGGGGATACTTGGGATTAACATGGCTAGGCTTGTAAAGGCTCTAGGGCAGCTAGCCAAGTAACCACCTATGAAGTAATGCAAAAAGTCAGTACTGTTTCCTGAACTCAGCACATAACACAATGAAAGCATCTGCAACTGCTTTTTCATGTAGAAAAGATACTGCAAGTGATTTCTTTACATCAAATTGAAATTTTACTGACGTACTATACAGGAATGATAATCCGAGATGTTATAATTTACGCCAGATTTACTGACCAAAATTAAGTGATCAGCCTTTACTAGCAGCACCCAGAATACTAGATCAAATTTTCTTAACTGCCATTGGTTCAAAATCCCAAGGTACATATCATACTGAGCTGGACAAAGCAAACATACCTAACAATCTGAACATATTGCTGGAGCCTTCCTGTGTCCTGAAAGAGTGCTCTTCAAACTATCCGGAGATATACAGAGCGGAGTATATTTTTCTGGCACTTCAGAGTTGTGTACTGGTAATTGTTGTTTGACTAATTTTATATCGTTGCTGGCTGACTTCAGAGTTGTGCACTGTTATTTTTGCTTCACTGTATAGTTTTTTTCAGATCTCTGCTGAAGGTGTTGGTTTTCCCATACTCACCCTCCCTATTCCTGTGTTGTTTAAATTTGGAGGTTTTTGCAGTTGCCCACCCCCACTATAGATTTGATCCGGGACACTCCCCCCAGTCCCATCTCTTTACCTCATTCTACCTAATAGACTCCTGCATTGATTTTAGTCATTTTTAATTTAATTGCATTTTTTAAACTGTTTGGTCTAACATTGCTACATACTCAAGTGTGCTAGCTTGCACTGCATTTGAATTGTTTTGACTGCTGTTTTAGATACTTTTCTGTATATATATATATAAAAAAAAAAAAAATATATATATATATATATATATATATATATATATATATATACTTTTCCTGTAAGTAGTGTAGTCCAGATTCAAATTTGCTGTATCCAGGACTGTATGTAAGCTTCTGAGCCCCCCCCCCCCAAGCTTTCTGTGTTGGAGGGAAGCCTTCTAACTTATGTGGGAGTGGTAAGCACTACGTAACCTATCTACCATATAAGGAGTGGTTCTGGCCCAGAAATTGTAGTTATTGGCCGTTTGGGCAGTTTGCCCATCTCTCTCAACATTCTGATTTAAAAGCCCACATTTGCACTTTGTTTCCCCCCTTCCTGTAACTAGTTTAGACCAGATACAGATTCTAACTTTTAGCACTTGAATTTGCTTATTTGTGATCAGCACTTTTTCAGAACTTGTAAGCACTAAATAATCTACTAATTACTACAGCACTCAACCTTCCTCATTAACTAGAGAAAAACAGTTTTGGTACTTACTTTCCTCACTTGCTTAGAGCTCTTGTACTCACTTTCCTCACGTATCTAGAAGAAAATAGTTTTTTTATTCAGGCATGTCCAAGGGTCAGCTCCCAGTGTTCTCTCCTGTCTATCTGATGAATCTGGGCATTTTGGGGCAATGTAGAAATTGCCTCATGTACACAGACAACCCTCTCCTCCTACCACCCAACATTACAACCTGTGAGAGATGCACTTATCTAGCCAAACTGGAGTTAAAGCTCTCTCCAATCAAGACTGAACTTGACAGTCAAGAGGAGAAGGTAAACACTTGCACCACACCACACTCATCACATAGTCTCACTAAATCTACACCACCAAAATCCACGCATAGAAACACAAAAACATTCACGGAGGCTCTCAATAATAATCTGCTCAAGCAACAGAGACCTCCAAAGCAGAAATGCAAGCAACCTCCACCCCCTAACACAACCTAAATGACACATAGCCCGCAGACTCAGTGTGCCACTCAACCACAGCCAATAAGGCAAAACAACGTACCCAACACACTAGTCATAGACGACTCTATAGTCAGGCACACTGATGTTTCACTCACCAGGCTAAACAAGGAGAAGGTTACTGTCAGCTGCCTGTCGGGTGCCAAGATCCACCACATAACCCATGCACTCAGGTCACTCCACAACAAGTACAAATATGACCCTGTCATTGTCCATGCTGGTGTGAACGACCTGAGATGTACCTCCCCGGACTACATGAAAAGAGACATGGAAGAGCTCTCTGATCTTGTAGCCCAGGCAGGTATGACCCTAGCCCTGAGTAGCATTCTGCCATCACCCAGAATGATGCCGCAGTACAAGGACAAAATGATTGACTTCAACAATTGTCTAAGCTTCTGGTGCCATTCTAAAGGGATCCAGTATCTGTCTGCCTGGGATGACATGGTCGACAGACCACTATGCTTTGCCAGAGATGGCCTGCACCTGTCACCCCTGGGATTCTGGACACTGGCTAAGGTTCTTGCCGCCCCTATAGTGCCTTTTTTAGGCAAGGTTCAAATGACAAATTCACCACCGCAACAGGAACAGGCAAGCAAAAACTGAGGGTGATGCTACTCAATGCTAGATGTCTAAATCTCAAAATGCATTCACTCGAGGCACTCCTTAAGATGGAGAACATCGATATCTGTGCAGCGACTGAGACCTGGTTCAAGGCTCCAGAGAGCACCCCTGCACTACCAGGCTATAACTCATATCACACTTTCCGGCCATGTAACCTGGACCGGAACACCAAAGGCGGAGGTGTGACTATATTCATTAAGGAGATCCACACCTCCAGGCTAGTTGCTCAGCATAATGCAGCCGAGGTTATCCAAGTGCAACTAACTCTGGGCAAAACTGCAATCCAAATTGTAGCTTGCTACAGATCACCCACCATGCCCCAGGATTCCCACTCCTCCTTTCTTGATGTACTGGAAAATATTAGGGTTCAACCAAACACCCTAATAATGGGCGATTTCAACTACCCCACCATTAACTGGGAAAACTACTCATGTACCAACTCCTTCACTCAACGCTTTCTGGAATTCATAAACTCCAATGCCCTAGATCAACTTATCCACACCCCCACCAGGGGCAACAATATCCTAGATCTAGTCATTACCAATATGAGTGGCCGGTGTTCCACACCTGAAGTCAATGCCTCATTGGTCCTATCGGACCATAAGCTAATTACCCTAGATATCCACATCCTGCCTCCACCCCCCATTAAGGAAACCATGGCAAAAAATTTCTCCAAAGCCAACTTCATGCTTCTTAAGACAGAAATGGTGAACTTCATGACACCCATGCAGATGGACAATACAGTTACGACTACTGAATCCTACACAACTGCACTCTATAAGCACTTACATGAGTGCATGGATCGTGCTATCCCAAACAGAACCAAGATGCTATCCTCCAAAAAAAGGAAGCCAATCTGATGGTCCCCTGCCATAAACAAACTGTACAACAGAAGGAAGAAACTCTTGCAAAAGAGTAAAATCCCACGAGTGGAGGAGCTCCCTGGTCAGCCTCAGTAAGAAGCTGTGATCCTTGATAAAATCCTCCAAAGCTAGTTACAAAAACAAAATTACCACTGATTCTAAAGACAACCACAAAGCATTCTATAGCTATGTCAAGAATCTCAATGGCAACACTCAGATCTGCTCTGAGTTACAGCACAATGGCACTAAATATACAGACCCAACTGATATTGCCAACATCCTGGTACATAGGTTCAGTGCTAACTTTACCCTCCTCTCACCCCATAAAGAGCCCATCTCTATACCGGAAGAATGCAAAGTTCCTGTAATCATGGCTGCACAGTTAAAAACCACTCTCTCCAAAGCCAAGAACACAGCATCCATGGGACCAGACAACATCCCAGGCTGCATTCTACACAAACTACAGAATGAACTGGCACCCCACCTAAGTACCATGTTCAATCATAGCCCTCACCTCAGGCTTTGTGCTTGCTGAATGGCGCACAGCAACGGTTATCCCACTGCACAAGGGGGGAGCCACCAGGGACCCTGGGAACTACCGCCCCATTAGCCTGATGAGCCTGGTCTGCAAGACCATGGAATGTATCATCATGGAACTTATAAACAAAGATATTGGTAATCTCCAAACTCTGGAGTCCACCCAGTTCAGGTTTGTAAAAGGCAGATCATGTCTCCTAAACCTGACAGAATTCTTTGAAGTCACCAAAGCCGTAGACAAGGGTAAGGTGGTTCACACAGCCTATCTAGATATTGCCAAGGCTTTCGACACCATCCCCCACTCTGAAATTATAGATAAACTCACTAAACTAGGTATAAATTCCTATGTCACAAGATGGGTTGCCAACTGGCTCACTGACAGAACTCACACTGTGAAAGTAGCATACTCCAAATCTGACTTTAGACCAGTGACAAGTGGAGTACCACAGGGTTCAGTCCTGGGTCCTCTCCTGTTTGATATCTACTTCTCTGAAGTACAGGCTAACACTGAAGGTCTTTGGCTAATGAAATTCGCAGATGACTGCAAACTAGGAGCCATAATCGAAACTCTTAATGATGTGGACATCCTACAAAAGGGCCTCACTGAGACAGATGCCTGGTGTCAAAGCCATGGCCTCAAGCTCAATGCCAAAAAGTGCATTGTCATCCCCTTTGGTAAAAACTCTGTTCCAATGAACTGCAACATAGGCGGTAGTATACTTAACACTGAAAGTGTGATAAGAGACCTTGAGACACAGGTGGACAGTAGTCTCTCCTTTGATAATCACATCGCCGCAGTAGTCAGGAAATGCTTCTACGTGGCACACCTCATCACAAAAGGTTTCTCATCCAGAAAAAAAAAGAGGTCATTGTTCCCCTCTACTCATCACTCATTAGACCCATTATAGAGTACAACGCCCCTTTTGGTATGTACCTCACAAGACATCTACAACAACTGGAAAGGCCGCAGAAGTACCAGAAAAAGAGGATTACCAGTCTCAAACAGAAGCCCTACGCAGACTGTCTCAAAAAACTCCAGCTTTACTCCGTCACATATCACCTACTCAGAGGTGATCTCTGCCTAACATACAAAGCTATGTCAAACCCAGAGCTGTTGGACATGCTCCATTTAAAGAAATCCCAATCCCTCTGAGCTACACACTCTAGGGACCTAAACCTTGTCACTACAATAAACAGAACATGCCGGAGGGATAGATTCCTGTCCCAGAGACTTCCCATACTCCAGAATAAACTACCTATCTATATCAAACAAAGCTCCTCATTAGCACTCTTCAAGAAAAATCATGATGATTGGATGGGAAATAGAAAATTCACCCCCTGGATCACCTCTGTGGCTCTGCTCTACAGTGGCACAGGAAAATAATTTTTTTGGGTGGCAAAAGCCAGGGTACCTTTTTGGCTGGGCTTATATAGGCCCCAGAGCTGATAGCCTAGTACCTACCTATGAACCTATGTCCTGCCATATGAAATTATAAGTGCAGAATGAGCTTTTCAACATCAGGAAGAATGCAAGAGGAATTGTCTTAGCCAAACCATAATATCTTAGGAAGCCATGCAAACTATGAAGTTGTTTGCACACTTCTCATCAAAAACAACTGCCATCCCTTTGTCATATTGAGGTAGAACACAGATCATGCAAGTTTGAGTGTACTACCACAGCTGTACAACAGGATTAATCACATCACTTACGTTCATAAATTTTGTTATATTTCACAGTCAAAGACAACAGATCTAAAGTCTCTGTGTGAACATCCACATAGACGTCCGTGCAAAACCTTTGATTCTAACTCTGTTAACTTTCTGTAATTGTGTCCAGCAGGACGACAAAGAGACAACAGCATGCAGTGACACAGATGCCATGACATTATGTATAACTAAGCAGGGCTTGTTTAGAGAAACAACTGCTCTCAAATGCAAATCAGCACCAATAGCACACCACTCAACGTGAGCTGCATCGGGTGGATGAAAGTACAGACAACACATCTCCAGCAGCTCACCTGAAACTGAAGGGGCGATCACAGCATGTCACATACACTTCTGAGGTATTTTGTATTTACAGGCCTGGTATTTTTACCCTTTCAACATTTTGTGTAGACAGTAGATGCACTTATCTATAATGTGTACCCATCTACCTAGTTGTGATTGCAAGGTTTGATACATATTCCTTATATTGCTTAGTGTGAAAGTGGAGCTGATGTTTGCTGTCATATTTACAGTAAGATATCCTAATCCGTTACATGTTGACATCTACTCAGGCCTTATATAGGTTAGTCGACCATGAGTAATTTTGACATATCAGTCTGTCAAGGTTGCGTCCTTTTGGCAATATAAGCAAAAATTCACACGTTTCAACACTCCAAATGTTCGATATTGCAAAGTGACACATACATACATATATGTATGTATATTTAAGCATAATGTTGTCAGTCTACCCTAGCTTGCATTAAAATTGATGTCATGTAAATATTATAAATAGCACTGTGGTACATGATGTGCTAAAAATTATGCCTTGTAAGTAATGCAAATATTACTGTAAAATGTTGTTTCCCTTTTAGAAAACGAGATGCATCTCAATCTGGTAGCAAGGTTTCATTAGTAGCAAGCAATTTTCTTTCAAGTGAAATGTACAAAATAGTATGGCTGTGGCTCTACACATCCGAGAAGCTTCTCTCACTAAAGGGTGTGATTTTTTTTTTCCACCAGTAGTTCTAGGACAGGTATTGTGGAACAAAGAGATGGCATGAAGGAACTTGAGGCAATATCAAGATAGTCTGCTGAGAACCTAGGGAACAGGAAGCTGCCTGAATTTATTCTGGGACAAAACCTAAACCAGTCTGAGAGACTGTAGAGTTTGGGCTATTTTTGTTTCTGTCCTGAGAGTTTGCATCACTTAATATTTATAAATCTATCCCCTACTCATAAGTTTATATTGCAAACATGTCATAATGGTGTATGTTATCAGACTCATTACAGATTTATTTTATTTAACATTTGTTTACTGGGAAAGTCCTACTTGGAATAAAGCCAGTTTTCAGCGGAGGCCAGGGGAAAAATGCTCCAGACGCATGTCTTTGTAACATGGGACGAAACTGAAGCACCCAGAGGAAACCCACATGAACGCAGGGAGGACATGTAGACTCCACACAGAAGGCACCCCAGCGAGAATCGAACCGGAGAACCTCTTGGTGTGAGGTGACAATGCTACCGCTGCACCACAGATAAACCAAGAACCAGGGAGCTGGGTGAAGGCAGTTGATTGCTGATCTTACAAGATGTGAATCTGCTAAAACGCTGAGTACTTTGCACAACTGTATAATACACGTTGTAAGGATTGCTGCTGCAGGAAATGTACTCATGTTTTGGGAAAGTGCTAAGCAGTGCACCCCTTCAAGCTACACAAAAGGTTGGCTGGATTAAAGTAACTCCTGAAGTAATGTCAAGGCAGGTTTTTTTTCCCTAGAATGGACGTCCAATTGATGGTACTTTGAAGAACAGTGTGTGGAAGAACAAGTAGGAATCTCACAAGTACGAGTAGGCACATTCTAGATTGTGGTGGTTTGTGTTGATCTGGTGGTGTGGCTGATGACTTAAGAATGTCAGCTTGGTTACTTTCATGATGGAAACAACTAATCAGTCTCTCTAGTGAGTTTCATCCTTTATGTTTAACAGCTCAGTCATTTATCTGTATTTATACTTTTCTCTTTTTTTGTGTTTGTGGGGGGTAAACTTGGATGGATGGATTAATTTAAAGTGAACTCTGGCACTACCTTATATACAACTTATGAATTTGTTCTTAAAGACACCCTATCCATAAGGCAAGGCTTATACTGTAGCTTTAGACATCAAGGCCTCCAGCACTGAAGTTCACTCACATGATGTTACTCCAACTAGAAAGCTGGCCTTTCACAATAAATATCTGAGGCCACTAGTATGGATGGGCTTGAGGGGGAGTAAAGTTAATTTCTCATTCTACAAATATCTGAATACTAAACAGTAGCCACTTTATGTTAAGGATGTCTCATATGATAAATACAATAAAAAAAAATAACCAGTATATTTACTGTCAAAGGAGCCTGTATGGTCAGACAGACTGAAATGGCAGACATCTACTTTTACAGATAAATAAGTTAGGTTTGTCTTACATAAAGACCCAGTCTAATGTAAGAGTTGAAAACCTCAATACCATCTATATTATATTCTGCATTTTCCTTTACAATGGACAGCACTTCAACAGGGAAAAAAGACTCATATGAATTAATCTGAAATCATGCAAGCTACTGTACTGTAAGCTTTGAGGTTTGAAAACGAAGCCTTAGGTAGGGCAGCACAAGTCTGCTGCCCTGGTGCAAGTTGCTAGGAAAGACTAAACAGCACAGTAGAAGAGGTTCCAATGTTTTCCTATAAATCAGTGGTGTGTGATCTCTTTTGTTGTGTGGCTGCCTGGATGGGCACAGGTGTAATACAGGTAATCATTTAAGCAGTTATGATTGGGACTGAGGTCGCTTAAATGATGCCCTTCCATTGTGTATATGTGTGTTCCCATTGTTGTGCTATCCCAGAAACTTCTGTCCAAAGCACAGCTATCTTGGAAATGGTATATACAAGTAGCAGTGATTGGGGGTAGGTTCAGAGGGCTTTCCCCATAAAAAAAAATCATAATTTCTAATGATTTTGCAACTCTAGATTGTTTGTGATCATGGATTTTCAATGTCTTGTAATCATACTTAAGACTGGCAAATCACAAAATAGTCACAACTTCATTAGAAAGTCTAGAAAATAAGGTATGAGAGGTTTACTAAACATCAACTAAATTTAAAATAAAAGTCTGACTCAGAGAAACAACTGGTGTCAGAGCTGAAGTCTAAAACTCAACTTCAAGAAATACATGATCATATATTGGATACAGAAATCAAAATGAAGGCAGTAGTTCTGATATCTTTTTATCCCACCTTCCATAGAGGTATGGCAAGAGATTTGGCATGCAAGTCAATGTCATGTACATTTCTGGAATATCTTTTTTTGGTGGGGGACAAGTGAGTATTCTAAATCATTTCAGTCAGGCAAAAAATATTTGTACACAAGTATCAATGTCAGAGTACCAAAGCAATCATACATATGCAAAATGGCTTTACAAAGTACATGCAAAGCCTTAATTAAGGCTACAACGTTTCAGTATTAATTTAACTAGTCAAGATAATGTTTGCTCAGCAGTTTTTACTTTCATGGCAAATAGTCAAGATCAATAAATAAAGGTGCCATTTCTAATACAAACTAAGCACTGTTAAACAGTCACATAACACGAATGCAGACACAAGTAACAGAATCAGTTCTATTGTAAATACTGCCATTCAAGCAGAACTCATTTCCCTTTTAAGTGTGATGTTAGTGCAGTAAACTTATCAGCTTAGTGCATAACGTAACTGTTTTACCTATAATGACCACTTACAGACAAAGCAAATATCCATTTAGTGTTCTTATATCAATCACTGGGAGTCACAAGAAACAGAGGAAATGTTATTTGCAATAATTTGCCATTTATTATTCTTCCAAGCATTCCAGCAAGCAGCTCTTACTCTAAGTGTGGTAAGTAAAATGGTCATGAACGCTAACGAGGAAATAGTCAAGCAGAAGGGCTATTTGGCAAAATCACAAGGGATTTTCATCCCATTAAGCCATATTCACTTTTAATAAGCTTTTTCCATTAAGGATAGTTGGGCAGATTCCAAAAGAGTTGCTCTCACAGTTAGTCTGCTCTGATTCTAAAAGACATGCTCTCAGTGTACATGACTTCCTTCAGTGTAAAACCTATCTATAAACATTGGGGGCCAGATTCCAAAATACCTGCTCTCTGTGTAAGTGGTCACTTACACTAAAAGCAAGTGTCTTGGAACTGGGCCCAGGAACTTGGTGTTTCTTTGAAAGGTTTAATACATGCATGATGCTTCACAACTGATTGGCATAATAGTGTAAAATGTTCATTTAGGTTTGCAATAATTCTTTGTTGCTAGTTACATTCATGAGACAGTATAAAGAAGGTTGTATGTTATAGACAGCAATCAGTTTATTTTTCCCATTTTCATGGCTGCAACAAAAGTTTTACCTGATTAAAGCAGTCCAATGACTGTGCTTCTCAGTCCATTAGGAATTTGTTAACCTCTTGTTGAAAAAATAGGGTAAAAATGTATGGATTTGGATTTTGTATGCATTTATCAGAATTACCTGCCAAATATAGTAGATCTTGGGAAAGGGAACAGAGCAGGCAGTTGGGCTGCCACAGCAGCATGGAAGGTGAATACAATATTTTTGTCACCCATGTTAAATACTGCCCCTGCTGAGGCATCTTCTAAGAAACTCCATGAATGAATATTAAACCTTCACAGAGGGAGTAAGACTTGCTGGTAGATTATGAGGATTAACAGCTTTGACTCACAGACAATACAGTAATTCAAATTGTTAACTGCAGGAATGTGGGAGACACTGGATTAGACAAGAAATGAAGAATGGTTCCTTACTGTGTTTCCATATATGCTGCGCATGGAGTATTTAAGGAGAGATCATTTAGGAGACCCTAAAGCTTTTGTGGGAGGATACTATTTATAAATCTGTGGGATGTTAGTTGTTCAAACCACATGCATATGAGGTTGAAAGTCTATAAGAATATGCATTCTTAAGTATTATGTAAGTTATGGCTACAAATATGCAAACTTCTAAAGGAAAAAAGATAAACACATTAGACATGTAGAAGGATTATAATATTAGTAGCTGTCAATAGTTTTGCCCCAGATCTTCCTTACAGTTTTTGAAGAATTCCACCTTAGGACATACAGACATCCATAGCACAATTCTACCCCACAGAAGGAATTTCAGCAAGTACCACTGGGATTGAACTAAGACAGTGTGGCTAGGGTTTCCCCCTTTTGAGATGTCCAATGTGGGACAGAAGGCATTGCCGAAGTGATATCAGAAGGTGTGGTGACTGACAACTACAAACAGCAGGTTTACAGAGACAGCAAAAGAAAGCACTCCGCCTATTGCTAGCAAAAGTACATTTTATATTTTCACAATGACTAAATGGACAGTTAAATTCCAGTTATTATAAGATACCATCAGCACAGTATTTATTCATTACTGATCATTATCAACATTTCATTTTCATGCAGTTCCATCAGACTTACCTAGTTTACTAACTGTCCTATACTAAGCTTATGCTCTACCAACTATTCATTCTCAATTGTGGGGTCTAGGGTGGGTGGCAAATCAGTGTAAAATTGCTAACATTTAATAGGTTTTCCTCATGGACTCTGTAGACCTATGTTATGGGGATGGTGGAGGACCTTTCTTTGACAAAACATCAAAAATTAAATAACCTTTCACCTCCTTCTTCAAAATATACGTTTAAATAAAGCAAATATTTCAGCCAAGGGTACCAGAAGTGACATCTACTACCTGAACGAAACAGTGCTATCCCCATGTGTAACAGAGCACCACCATCATGCCTGTACACCCAGCCTTTACCCTCAGTCTATTCTGTATTATTACTCCCAGCAATCACCTGCTTGTTGGCTGTGAATACAAGCCCTTACTGTAACCACCAATCCTTCTCCCAATACAGGTGGGCCAGCATGAGGGTCTCATTCTCACCATCTCCTAATCTGGTTCTCTAGCACCTAAACTACTACTCGGACTCAGGTTGTCTAGGTCATCAGGGTTTTTTCCTTCGACATCATGGAGCCAGGATTTCAATAAGGGGTTTAGTACCCTCATTGCCATGTATTAAGTCAGAGATCAAATTATTTGGAACATGGAAAAAGGTCTGTTTATTGGCTGTTCTACAATGACATAAGAAAGCATTCAAGTCAATTAACCACTAGCTACGGCTGAACACATCAAAAGAAAAGCATCCTAAAATGATTCGATAACCAGGTCAATGCAATGACATATCAACGAATCAGTGATACAGGGTGTTCTAGAGAAAGGATACCCCACTCACTATGTGGGTATTCACCCCTTCTTGTTCTCTTCATATGTAAACAACCTAGATGTAGAGTTTCCAAATATCAATTTGACTCTCTACAGATATATACTTATCTTTAAATTGAACCCAGTCACCTAAAGCTGTACAAAAATGTCTCCAAAATGATTTCAATCAATTCTGAACTTGGACTGCTTCAAGCTACTTATAATTAATTCAATCAAAGCCGTGGTTATGCTACTGAGTACTCCCAAAAGGTTAAATATTATACTGTTGTCATAGCCTGGGGCCCCCATAATAAGAAAACTATGTCTTGTTTAATGTTAACATATCCTTCAAATATCACACAGAAATAACAACTGATAGTACCAAAGCAATCATCCCTTGTCTATAAAATATCCAGTTTCTTAACCTCTGAAACAGGAGCAGTATAAATGCCTTTACAAGGAAAATTCAAGTATGTCCTCCTTTTAGTATTACTGTTTTCATCCTGCATCATTAATCTTTTCCAAAACATGAACTTACAAAATTTCATTTTCAGTGACATAGAACTGCACTAACTATCCACTGCTAGACTTCCCTTGACAGACAATGCAACACTCTCACTGGTCATTCTAAGCCTTAAACTTTTCTACCGTGGTTATTGTTTAACTGTTCTGAACACAATTATCTTTAATAGTTCCTGTTATGCCTTAATGTCTATGTCACAAATATCACTTTACTTGTAAAATTTTCCTTCACTTTTTCTGCTGCTGCAAGGTCACTATTAAAAATTTCCTTAGCCAGCTGGAACAGACTTATCAAATCAGCATTTGCTCTGACATTGCCCTTTCTTATTTTCATTTATGCATCCATAAACTCACTAAAACTCAAGTTATATTCAGGCATTTTATCTGTGCTACAAAAAGTAATAAAAAATCTAGTTTAAATAAAGTTTTGCCCTAGCACTGTTAAGAACTATGAATTATCCATGTTTATAACTTGTAAATGTAAATGTGTTGTTTATTTGGCATACTGTGAGTGTGGAATGTTCTCCATAGAAAAGTAGCTTTAAATTCCTAGGTATTAATTATGTTGAATTAAGTTAGAGTGCGGTGATCTTAATAATTTATTATTAAAAAGAACTGCAGTGGAGAATCAAGTTAAATTTGAAACACAGTCCTATATAGCATGAGTATCTGTTAAGCTTGTTATAATAGCCAGAAGGATATGACATCACAGTGCATTGTTACACTGTTAGTAAAATATTGCAAGTCTTTTATTCTGTAAGTCTACTGGTTGATGTGAAATCGCAAGCTTCTAATGTAAGTTATTTAAAGGAGTTTGCTAGCATGTTTTCAGTAGCTTGATAAAATACTGTGTGAACTACAGTGTGAAATACATGTTGATTTACATTAAAGTAATTTTTATTTGTATAATTTGGATATTTAGTTGTAGTCTTAGGTTCTGTTGTATGCTCATCATTACACCAGCCTTACTGCTAAGTTTCTTTGTCTTTTTTTTTTTTTATAACAAACTTATTGCAGTTTTTTCCCCAACTATCTGCTAACAATCAATCCACACTCAATTGTCCCACTCATTCTCCATTCAGTAAAGGCAATAGCTGACTGAGAGGGGCTTTCATATGTGCAAACATCGAGGCTTTTCTTTTTCTTAGCTCTAATCCCTTGCACATGCCTAGTGACATACACATCAGAGACTGATGTGCAATAGGCATCAGCAAGGGAGTATCTCTTCCACAACAAATATAACAATCCCCTCAAGACTGGCTAGCCCACCTAGGAGCTGGCATACTTGAGTAGTCTCTGATCTACAGAGGGACACTACTGTGGGACTATGTGCCCTAGGCACATGCCCCATTTCCTCCCCCACACAGAGCCAAGCTGTCAATGTTACATTATGTCTCACACTTTCCTCTGTCAGCACAAGTATGCACCCATGCTATTAATCAAAGTCTGGTCACCTAGGTCACAGTGAGGGGCTTTATCTATCAGAGACGGCGTGTTTCGTAACATAAACCACTTCTGAAACTCTCTCTTAATGTAGGTAACTTTTGAAATTTTAAACTAGAAATGTTTAATAGGTTCATAGGTTCATACTAGGCAATCTGCCCTAGGGCATTTATAAGCCTAGCCCGAGTGTGTGTGGCTTTCGCCACCCCTTGGAATGAGAATACCACCCCTTGGAATGAGAATACTATGCCCATTTAGGGTTTAGTTTACTGTGCCTCAGTCTAGTAGTGACACAGAAGTGATCCCCGGGGTAAACCTACGATCTCCCATCCACTCGTCAAGATTTCTCTTGAAGAGAGTCAGTGAGGGGCTCTGCCTAACATGGACTGGGATTCTGTTCCAGAGTGTAGGGAGCCTCTGGGTTATGAATCTGTCCCTCCAGCACATCCTATTTATTTCTGTGTTGAGGTTCAAATCTCTCGCTCTCGTGGCTCTGGTGGATTTGGATTTTCTGAGGTGGAGCATGTCCATTAATTCCGGATTGGACATGGCCTTGTACGTCAGACATAGATCACCTCTGAGTAGGCAGTATGCGACTGAATAGAGCTGGAGTTTCTTCAGCCGGGCAGCATATGACATATGTTTGAGACCCTTGATCCTCTTGGTGAGGTACTTTTGGGGTCTTTCTAACTGCTGCTGGTGTCGGGTAAGGTACATCTCAAATGGGGCATTGTACTCAATTATGGGCCTGATAAGGGAAGAGTACAGGGGCACAATGACCTCTCTTGATCTAGATGTGAATCCTTTCATGATAAGGTGGGTAATGTAGAAGGTCTTCCTAACCACCTTGGCAACGTGAGTGTCAAATGAGAGGTTACTGTCAACTTGGGTCCCTAGGTCCCTGATTACTTCTTCCGTACTTAATGGATTACCACCTATGTGGTAATTTGTGGGTACTTTGTTTTTCTCAAAGGGTATGACTATACATTTTTTGGCATTCAGTTTAAGGCCATGGCTCTGGCACCAGTTATCCGTTTCTATGAGGCCTTTCTGAAAGATGCTTGTGTCCGCTGGAGTATCAATTATGGCGCCCAGTTTGCAGTCATCTGCGAACTTTGTTAGCCACAATCCTCCTATGTTTGCTTGCACCTCGGAAAAATAAATGCCGAACAAGAGGGGTCCCAGGACCAAGCCCTGTGGGACACCGCTTGTGACTGGCTCCAGCAATTCTGACCTTGTGGGTTCTGTCCTTGAGCCAGTTTGCAACACATCTTATGACATATGGGTTTACGTTTAAGCTGGTGAGCTTGTCTATGATGCCCGAGTGGGGTATTGTGTCGAAGGCTTTTGCAAGATCAAGGTAGGCTGTGTGAACTGCCTTACCCTCATCAATGGCCTTAGTGACTGTTTAAAAAAAGTTGACCAGGTTCAAAAGGCAGGATCTGCCCTTGACAAAGCCGAATTGGGTAGGATCCAGTGTCTGTAGGTCCCCAATGTCTTTGTTTATGAGTTCCATAATGATCCTCTCCATAGCTTTGCAGACCAGGCTCGTCAAGCTTATGGGCGGTAATTTCCAGGGTCCGTAGAAGCACCTCCTTTGTGGAGTGGGACCACTGTTGCTGTACGCCATTCTTTGGGTATGTATCCTGTAGTAAGGCTAAGATTAAACAGCAGCCTTATGTGCGGGTTTAGTTCCTCTTGGAGTTCATGTAGCACGCAACCCGGGATACTGTCTGGTCCCGTTGATGCTGTGTTTTTAGCTTTGGAGAGGGCGGCTCTCACCTGGGCATCTGAGATGTCAGGGAGGCTACACTCTGCTGGGATAGATATTTCTCCTTTTGGGGGGTAGGGGGAGAAATTTTTCACTGAACCTGTCTGCCAGTATGTTGGCAATGTCTGTGGGTTCAGTGCATTTTTTGTCATTTTGGACTAACTCTGAGCATATCTGGGAGTTTCCACCCAGGTTTCTAACATAATTAAAGAAGGCCTTGTGATTGTCTTTAGTGTCTTTTGCAATTTTTCTCTCGAAGTTGGCCTTGGATGATTTTATGAGTGATCGCAGTTTTTTGCTAGTACTGATCAGAGATGCCTTCCCTTTTGGGGATTTTGCTCTGTCATGTAGTAGCTTCCTCCTCCTGTTGTAAAGCTTGTTTATGGCTGGGGTCCACCAGACAGGACGCCTGCTTTTGGGGGAATGGGTCTTGGTTTTATTTGGGATTGCATGATCCATGCATTCTTGAAGGTGTCCGTAGAAAGCGTTTATAAAGGATTCAGTGGTGTGGGCTGTGGTTTTCACTGGCCCAGGGGCCTTGAAGGATACCACTTCAGTCTTAAGAAGTGTGAAGTCGGCTTTTGATATACTTAAATTTCTTCAAATGTTATCAAAAAAAAAAGCCAAGCCAACTATTTTTTAACCAGGAAAACATTAATAATACCATTACTACTACAGCAGCAACTAAAGAACTGACAATGATAAATATCTGTAAATATATATACATTTGTTGCACACAACAATCAGTGAATAAGAACTCAAAAAAAAAAAAAAATCGACCACACGAATATAGACACAAAAAAAGAAAATCACCTCCCACCCTCAGGTGGGGGACTGCATCTTTCACACCCCCTGCTATTTAAGTATACCATCCCCAACACTGGGGAAGGAACAAACTATCTTATCTCACTAGTAAATGATCTCAGAGTAAAACAAACCAAATCAATAACATACTGCATGATCAAATGCAATTCAACAAAACAAGATGTCAAATTGCAGTTCAAACAAATCCAACGACTAATATATATATATATAAATATATATATATATATATATATATATATATATATATATATATATATATATATATATATATATATATATATATATATATATATCTATGTGTGCGAATATGTAAGGTAATGTCAATGTCTGCAGACAATGAACCTCACTAAATTTTAAATAAATAAATAAAATTGCTGCTGCAAAATCCCAAATGCAGACAATGCCAAATTAAACAATATAGCTGAACCAAACCAATCCTGAAATAAAACAAATAGCAAACATTTTTTTTTCAGGGGGAAAGCCCCTCTGTGATGCACTCCTTGCAGATTGTAACCACCAATACCACTCAGACTTAAATACATAAACTGCTCAGTTGCACTAAATACAAGAAGAGAAATATCTCACAGTTAACAACAGCGTAGACAGAGCTTTCCACCTCTATAACCACTCTCCCCTTACCACCACCACATAACCTATACTAAAACAACTTAAATTGCCTTAAGCCATCGAAGCACAGTACCCTGATAGGGTGTCTTAGTTGCTGGCAAATAGGGATGAAGGGTGTGCCTATCTCAGCGACATAGCATTCATTAAGGCATTCCCTGTGGAGAGGCATGGTCCTTAGAGGGGATTATCCTTCAGACATAATGAAGGAAAGTAGGGGAGGGTGGAAATGAGGGTAAGGCATTACAACCCCCTCCAAACAGAGATGACAAGTGGTGCCAGGATGTCATAATGATTCTCAATGGCCCTAACCCTGTGTGAGCAAGTCTAAGGTAGATTACGGGAGAGTTAGGCAGAAATGATGCAGGACGGAGGGCACCGAGATAAGCTGATGATTGGCTGAGTGTGAGGGGGAGGGGCACAGTACTCTGAATATACAGCTATTCGACTTTAGCACAACTGAGAAGTGATGGATTTGAAATATTGAGAATTCCATATTAAACACACACAACAAAGCATTCAATAAAGTCCCTTTTTATGTAATATACCACTACCCAATATGCATACATGTGTGTGCGTGTACATTTATATATGTATGTGTGGGTATAATAGCATTTTCTATACAAGAAACATCAGTTGCTAATGTCAGGACAAACACTGACACACTTCTGAGCATGCTTTGAAGTTATTCTTTGGAAAATGCAAATTTCAGAACAGTGTTTTTCAGGGGGTAATTGTGCATACACTCCACACCACCTGCTAATTATTTATTCCATCTTAGAGATCACACAGTCCCTGGTGAATGGCAAATTCATCATCCCCAGGGATTGTGTGATCTCACACTACTGTCAACCAAAGTGTTTCCAAAAACAAAGGTCAATTTAAACCCAAGTCACCTAACAGTAGTGAACCTGAAGACATATAAATCTATATCTATATATATCACAACTACGCAGGTAAAAGCTGCACTCTCTAAAGCCAAAAACACAGCAATCATGGGACCGGACAACATCCCAGGCTGCGTTTTACATGAACTTCAGAATGAACTGGCTCCCCACTTAAGCACCATGTTCAATAATAGCCTCGCATCAGGCTTTGTGCCCACTGAAGGGCAAACAGCAACAGTTATCCCACTCCACAAAGGGGGAGCCACCACTGAACCCGGGAACTATCGACCTATTAGCCTGATGAGCCTGGTCTGCAAGGCCATGGAACATATCATCATGGAACTCCTAAACAAAAATATTGGTAACCATCAAACTTTGGATCCCAACCAGTTCAGGTTTGTGAAAGGCAGATCATGCCTCCTGAACCTGATCGACTTCTTTGAGGCAGTCACCAAAGCCGTAGATGAGAGTAAGGTGGTTCACACAGCCTATCTTGACCTCGCCAAGGCTTTTGACACGATCCCCCATTCTGGAATTATAGCTAAACTCACTAAACTAGGTATAAATCTGTTAGAGATATATGTATTTGAATATATGTGAAGTGCTAGTTTAAAAGCAAAGTAGTATGTAATGCATTTTATTCTATCAATGATATAACAAAAAGAATGAATTCATATGTAATTGCAAGAAGTTTTTGAAACTGCAGTGTGCCTTGTTGCAAGTTGGCCTCTGACCCTGGCAGCTGCTAGCTCAGCAAGTTCTAATGTTTATGCTTTTCACAAGTGATTATCTGCTGGGTCAGGAAATTAAATGTGTGAAATAATGAAATCTTCTGCTCTTTCCTGCTGGGATGATTTGGCCTTGTGTATGTGTTACTAGATAACACGCAGCTGTTGGGAAAGTGTTACAGGGGAACAAAGAAGTGCATTAGAAAACTGAATCTGCTATTGTATTTGAACCAGCCTGGAACCTTGAAGTAACTTTACAGAAAGACATTATGTCTGACCAGGTGGATAGCAAGGCCGTATTGTTACCAGAGGAAAACTTTTTTAAATACACAGCATCAGCATTATTTTATGAATAGAATACTGTAAGCTAAAGTGATGTAGATGCCCTGTGACTGACCACGTCAGTAAGGTGGGCACAACTTGAATGTAAGAAACTATAAAAATTGTGTACTTCCTGTTTCATGTCAGACAAAATTCTGTACTTGTATGTTTTTTGCCTCCTGGTGTACACTAGTAAACTTTTGAACCTGAACCTCCTGTGCATTGATCTCTTGATTTTATTTAACAGTTTGGTCCTTCTTAGCCGGAAATCCCTCAGAAAGCTGCAGATCAGAGTCTACCGGTGGTCGAATACTGCGCAGGAGAAGTTACCAAAACGGTTCTTCTTGGGTGAAAAGACCTCCGACTGAATTGTCGTTTAAAGAGGCTGGCCACTTTCTGATCTGTGGCCGAAGAGCGGATCCTGGAAGGCTCAATACCAGAGTCTCAGGTAGGAAGATTTTTGCCTTTTTTCTGTTTTAGATCAGGGACTAGGTTACAGTAAATATTATTGTCAAGATTTGTTATGCAGATCAGGGACAAGAGGAATTACTGTGTATTTGGTCATAGATCAGGGTAACAGAATAAGGTAGGCAGTTATTCTAGATAAACTGTGAAAGGAACTGAAATTTTGGTACCACGTGATAAGAAGGGTTATGTAACATTTTCTTTTAACATGGGAAATCAGTGCACTAAAACATCGCGAGATCCGCCCGTAACCGAAGACGCAAAATATATGCAATCACAACGTTCTGATAATGTTAGGTATTATACGAAATGGGTTAACAAATATGAATTTGATGGTAAATTAGATAAAACTTCACTGGTTAAACTTCTTAAGCAACTTAAATCCGATGCGGAAGGTCAGGCAAAAAAGCAACGCCAATTAGGCATTCCTCAGGCACACAGGTGGATTGAGGAAGAAAACCGTAGGGAGCAGAAGACTAAAAATTCAAAAGCATTATTTTTAGATAAAGAAGATAATAACATAGTAATAGCAATGGCTCCTCCTCCCCTGCCCCCTCCGTTGCCTTTTCCAGGATATGAAGCGGGTGGACAGGGTGGTCCGCCTCCGCGTTATCCTGAGGTCTCAGCAAGACCACAACCAATTGTTAGAGATACTACTGAAACTAGGTCCAGAGCACGTAAAATACATGGGGATGCAGAATCGTATCAAATAGAGAGAAACCTACAGGATGAGAATGAGGAAGAAATGTGTCCGCTTATAGAGGTCCCAAATCCTCAGGCAGGACAGGCACGGCAGGACCCAACTCTCTTAGTATACAGACCATGGACACCGGAAGATATCCGGAAAGCTACTGAGGGAATTCCCCATCCGAAAGTTAATTTTACGAAATTTTTAGAAGATTTGCAAGGCATGAGGTTAACTTACCACTTGAATGGGGAAGAAGTAGAAAAAGTACTAAGACAAATTATAGGTCCAGATTGGCACATGATTTGTGGCACCTGGAATCCACGTAATGCAGAGCTTAAACCACTCCCACATAGTGACGCAAAGCTAGACAATAGAGTGAAAGGTCTTACAGACCGAATCTCTGAGAAATGGAAACCTAGAGCAGACTGGACTTGCATTAACCAATACATACAACAGGAAAATGAGACGGTAGATGGGTACTATGCTAGATTATTGGAATGTTTTAATAACCATAGCGGTATGACAATTCCTGAAAATCAAGTGAATGATTCCCCGTATGAACAACAATTGAAAAATGCATTTTTAAAAGGTTGCATTGCACCTATCAGCAGCTTCATACAAAGCACATGATAGACCATCGAGCAGGTAGGCTACAAGCCTTACTTGAATATGCTAGACATGCTGAAAGACATTTTAATAGCAAAAAGAAGAAGGTGCAAGTCTTCACTGCTGAAGACGGAGCTGAAGTATTTGTGTTACAGTCAGTCAAAAAGGGAAAGAAAAATGCCCAGGGAAATAAACAGTCTGACAAACGGTCAGAAGATTTTGAAGAAAGGAAAAAGAGAGGTGAATGCTTTAAGTGCAGGAAGAAGGGACATCTAGCAAGGGATTGTAAACAGAATAAAAAGGTAATCACAGAAGACAAGGGAGATGAGGACTGACTATATGATAGTGAAGATACATCATGCAAAAGTCAGAAATCATCAGGAGAAGTCAATAAACAGAGGACAAATGTGAATGTGATAGAAGGAATAGAGGAAGTGCAAGTAGATATGAAGGATGAAGAAAGTGAAATTCTGGATTTAGCATTATTGAGCCTAGAGCTCTACTTAGCAGACATGAAACCGGAAGTTACACTTCTGGTGGAGGGAAGGGAAGTCAAATTCCTGTGTGACTCAGGAGCATCACGGACCCTGATACACCCCTCCAAGCTACCAGAACATTCTGAATCACCTGATTACATATTAGTGAAAGCTGCAAATGGACAGCTATACAGGGAACCACTTTCCCATGATATAGCAATAACTGACCCTGTTTCAGGTATGACTCAAGTAAGATTGTGTCCAGTGAACCTATTGGGTAGGGACCTTATGCAGATATTTGGCATAGCAGTAGTTCCGACTGTGCAGGGTATGGAGGCACAGAGACAAATGGATACTTTTGTGGTGCGATCGGAGGGTGAAACTTTTTATTGGTACAGCCAGGACCTAGTTACGACTGGTCCAGGGGCAGTAACCGAGGAACTGATGAACATAGCCATCAGTAAAGCCCCCTCCCTTGACACTGATTGACAGCATCTGTTACACTGTACTCTATACTACTGTAATACGCCAGGACCTGATAGAGAATATGAGCAAGAATTGTTCGAAAATCGTGCAACTAGATTAGTATTACGTACCTTGTATTGGGATATTGAGGGGAACAGTGTAGTTAGCTGTTCATTACCTCAAGAATTCCTTGCATTATATAGATCAAATCAATTGCCACATGTCAGCTTGACAAACAACAAAAACATAAAATGGGCAGACTTAGGAGAGAAGGTAACAAGATGGGAAAAACAGACTGACTTAGAATTGTCAGAATAGGGAATACAGAAACAAAAGTTGAATTCGTTGACGCAGACGCACCCAGCTGTACACTTGCAATCTAGCGAGGACAGCTGATTAGCATTTTTATTAGAAGAAGAAGAGAAAGCCTTATGTAAGATACCAACGACTCTTTGGTCAACAGGCAAGTCAGACGTAGGACTTATTCGAACAGCAGGGCCAGTTACAATTACACCAAAGTCAGCATTTAGGCCACAGAAAAGACAATACCCTTTGAGGAAAGATGCAGAAATAGGAATCAAGCCTGTAATAGCAGCATTACTCAGGGAAGGAGTACTGGTAGAATCCCCTGATTCACCATGTAATACACCCCTATTTCCTGTTAAAAAAGCAAATGGGGAATGGTGGATGGTTCAAGATTTACAAGCTGTAAACAATGCAGTGATACCCAGAGCACCCACGGTGCCAGACCCACATACTTTGTTAAATGACTTAAAGCCCCAACAGAAATATTTATCTGTGGTAGATATCAGTAATGCTTTCTTTTCAATACCTATACATCCTAATAGTCGGTACTGGTTTGCATTTACATTTCAGGGTAAGAGGTATACCTATACTCGACTACCACAGGGATACTGAGAGCGCCTGGCAATATTTGCACAAGAAATGGCTAGCAACCTGGCAGGGTTTACCTCACCAGGAGGTAGTCAAATTCTACTTTACGTAGATGACATTTTGCTAGCAGCCCCCACCCAGCAGCAATGCAGAGAAGCTACTGTAGCGCTATTGAAATTCTTAGCAACACAAGGACACAAAGTGAACAAAAGTAAGTTACAACTCTGGAAAAAGCAAGTTAGATACCTAGGATATGTGATATCCAATGAAGGTAGGATATTAGATGAGGATAGAAAGACAGCAATTTTACAAGCACCCAAACCAGCAACCAAGAAGGAAATGATGTCCTTCTTGGGGACAACTAATTTTTGTCAGAGTTGGATACCAAACTATGCTTTGGAGTCTGCTCCACTAACTGACTTGATATATAAAACACCAATGGCAGCACAAGATTTATTACAATGGACACCTGAAGCAGAAACGGCTTTCTGCAGATTGAAGCAGTTGATAGCTTCTTCATTAGTTTTAGGACTCCCAAATTATCACAAACGGTTCTTTCAGACCGTAGATTGCAAGCAAGGGTACATGATGTCAGTGCTGATGTAACAACATGGGGATAAGCAACGCCTCAAAGCCTATTATTCATCACAGTTAGACCCAGTGGCGCGATCTTTGCCTCACTGTGTACAAGCAGTGGTTGCAGCTGCAATGGCAGTACAGGCCTCGGCCTCAGTAGTATTTTTTCACCCTCTCACATTGAGAGTGCCTCATGCAGTCGCAATAATTTTACTGCAAGAAAAAGTAGCATATCTCTCTACTGCTAGACATCTTTCATGTATGACTATACTGCTGAGCCAACCTCATATGACAATTGAACGATTTACGACATTAAATCCATCAACATTACTCCCGACTCCTGCAGATGGCACACCGCACAGCTGCCTGCAGGAAATTGAACAGTTAACCTTGCCTAGACAAGATCTCACAGATATGCCCTTGAATAATACCGAGGTGACATATTACATGGACGGCTCATGCAGAAGGGGCCCCTACAGGGAAGAATCTAGTGGGGTATGCAGTAGTTACAGACACTGAAATTTTAGAAGCCCAACCTTTACCACATAACTTGTCTGCACAAGCAGCAGAATTGATAGCTTTAACACGAGCATGTACTTTAGCAAAAGACAAATGTGTAAACATATATACTGACAGTCAGTATGCTTTCTCTACAGTACATGTATTTGCGCAACAATGGAAAAATAGGGGAATGATAACATCTAGTGGAAAACCAATTAATCATGCGCAATTTATTTTGGAATTATTAGAATCTATCCAGTTACCTACCTACTAAAGTAGCTATTTGCAAATGTGTAGCTCATACAAAACAACAGGATAGGATTTCGAAAGGCAATGCGAGAGCTGATGCAGCTGCAAAGCAAGTGGCCTCAGACTCAGAAACTTTACTTTTGAATGAGGAATTACAACCCTCTGAGATTTTAGATTTAGACATGTTAAAAACAATGCAGACGCTTACTACAAAAGCAGAAAAACAAAAATGGGAAAAACAAGGTGCAATTCTTGAAAATGGACTGTACATTTCCAAAGAGAAAAAAACAATATTGCCTTCTAATTTATTTAGATATGCAGCTTTGTTGAGCCATGGGCAGTGCCATGTCTCAACAGGGGGGATGGTACAGTTAGTAAACCGAATATTCCAAACATACGGATTCACAAATTATACCAAAAAGTTTTGTGCAGCTTGTCATACTTGTAACAAGCACCAATTGTATAGGTTAGAAGTCACATTAAAAGGTGGGAAAAGTTCTGAAATGATTTATTGTGGTCTCATTTTTTTATATCACAAAAACCTGGCATTTTAACATGGGTGTGTACAGTTTTTATATCCACTGTACATGGAGACATTGGCCTGTGGCTTGGAGTCATAGGACTAGAGTGCCAATACTGACTTTACTTAATTATATCCCTCTGTAGCTAGCCTGCTTCTTGCAACTTGAATTTCTCCCCAACCCTCACATCTCTTCTTGTTCTGGTTTTAAAAGACTATGTCTTCGGCCTCTGCTCCTTATGGTAATCTGAATTCCAAAAGTCCCACCATCCCTCTTTCATTTCTATTGTCTGTTGTGTAAACTATTTACATATTCTTCCAACACTATGTTTTCCATAGAACCATAATACTGAGTGCCCACCCAGCAAACCAGTATTGCTCTTAAGTAAACCTCTTATACTCCAAATTGTTTCATAGGTTCATAGGTGTGTACTAGGCTAGTGGCCCTGGAACTTTTACAAGTCTAGCCCATAGATGTGCCGTGACATCATGCCACTTGACGTTACTTACCAGTGTCTCTATCAAGTAGAGCCACTGGAGTGATCCCCGGGGTGACTTTTCTATTTCCCATCCACTCATCAAGATTTCTCTTGAAGAGGGCCAGTGAGGTGCTCTGCTTGACATGTATGGGGAGATTGTTTCAGAGGATGGGCAGTCTCTGGGTTATGAACTTGTCCCTCCAGCATGTTCTGTTGATTGTGGTAATGAGGTTGAGTTCTCTGGAGCATGTGGAACGAAGGGATTGGGATTTCTTTAGATGTAGCATTTCTAACAGAGCTGGGTCAGACATGGTTTTGTAATTCAAGCAGAGATCGCCTCTTAGTATACGATATGAGACAGAACAGCTGGTGTTTTTTGAATCTGTCCATGTAGGAAAAGTGTTTAAGGCCTAGGATACTCTTTGTGAGGTATTTTTGTGGCCTCTCTAGCTGTTGAAGGTGTCTAGTGAGGTACATGCCAAATGGGGCATTATACTCTATGATTGGTCTAACGAGGGAAGAGTAGAGAGAGAGAGAGATGATGACCTATTTCTTCCTGGATGCAAAACCCTTGGTAATGAGATGTGCCACACAGAAGGACTTTTTGACTACAGTGGCAATGTGGTTGTTGAAGGCGAGGTTCCTGTCAACCTGTGTCCCCAGATCTCTTATAACACCTTCAGTGTTCAGTGGGCTCCCATTGATGTGGTAATTTGTGGAAATTTATTTTTTACCAAAGGGGATGAACACACATTTTTTGGCATTAAGCTTAAGGCCATGGTTACGACACCAGTCATTTGTCTCAGTGAGGTCTTTCTGTAGGCTGTCTGCATCACTTAATAATGCATCAATAATGCATCAATTAATAATGGCTCCCAGCTTGCAGTTGTTTGTGAACTTGGTCAGCCAGAGTCCCTCTGTGTTGGCCTGGACTTCTGAGAAGTAGATGCCAAACAGGAGTGGACCCAGGACCAATCCCTGTGGGACTCCACTTGTGACTGATAGGCAGTCTGACTTGAAGTCTGCTACTTTCATGCTGTGGGTTCTATCTGTGAGCCAATTTGCAACCCACCTAATGATATAGGGGTTGATGCCTAGTTTGGTGAGTTTATTAATAATTCCAGAGTGAGGTGTAATATCAAAGGCCTTGGCCAAGTCGAGGTAGGCTGTGTGAACTGCCTTACCCTCATCCACAGCTGTGCTGACTGCCTCAAAGAAGTTAACCAGGTTGAGCAGGCATGATCTACCTTTAACAGAACCAAATTGTGTGGATCTAGAGTTTGGAGATTCCCTATATCTTTGTTAATTAGATCCATGATGATGCGCTCCATAGCCTTACATATCAGACTCGTCAGACTAATGGGATGATAATTCCCAAGGTCTGTAGTCACTCCCCCTTTATGGAGAGGGACAACTATAGCAGTGTGTCATCTGAGGGACAAAGCCAGAGGTGAGGCTGTGTGTGAACAGGGCACACAGATGTGGTGCTAGTTCACTTTGTAGTTCATGTAAAACACAGCCAGGGATATTGTTGGGTCCCATGAAAGCTGTATTCTTGGCCTTGGACAATGCAGCTTTAACCTGTGCTGCAGTAGTATTGGGTGCCTCGTATTGTTCTGGTATCATGACTGGTGCTTTAGAGGGGGAAAGAGGGGTAAAGTTGGCACCGAATCTGTCAGCCATTATGTTGGCAATATCTGTTGGCTTACTATAGGAGGTACCATTGTGCAGTAGCTCAGAGCAAATCTGGGTATTGCCGTGGAGATTCTTTATATAACTATAGAATTCTTTGTGGTTGTTTTTAGTGTATGCCACAATTCTGCCTTCATAGCTGGCTTTAGAGGTTTTGATGAGGGATTTCTACTTTTTGTTGAGGCTAATAAGGGATTTTTACCAGTCTTGGGACTTCACCTTTTTCTGCAACAGTTTCTTCCTTGTTGTAGAGTTTGTTAATGGCAGGGGACCATCAGTTTGGCTTCCTTCTTTTGGAGGAGAGCATCTTGGTTCTGTTGGGTATGGCTAGTTCCATGCATTTGTGTATGTGTTTGTACAGTGCATTGGTGTATGATTCGGCAGTCATGCAACTATTTTCCATAGGCATGGGTGCCGTGAAGTTAGTCACCTCTGTTTTTAGGAACCCAAAGTCAGCTTTGGAGAAGTTTTTCATGATAGTTACTTTTGCGGGGGGGGGGGGGGGGTTGAGATGCTGATTTCCACGGTGATTAGTTTGTGGTCGGATCTACCCAAGGAAGATCTGACTATTGGTGTAGAGCAATGGTTGCCCATGTTAGTAATAACCAGGTCAAGGATGTTGCTTCCTCTAATGGGATTAAAAATGACCTGGTCCAGGGCATTGGAATTGATGAATTCCAGGAAACTTTGGGCCAGTGTATTGGTGCATTAGTAGTTTTCCAAGTTGATGGAGGGGTAGTGGAAGTCATCCAGTATGAGAGTGTTTGGTTCGACCCTAATAGATTCCAGGGTGCTTAGAAATGTGGACTGAGTATCTTGAGACATGGTTGGGGACCTATAGCAGGCTGCGACCTGAATCACCATCTTACCCATTTGTTAGTTGTACCTGAAGTATCTCAGATGCGTTATGCTGGGCTACCAGTTGGGTAGGAAAATACTAGACTAACTGCCCTGAAGGGCCACTAAGTCTAGCCAATAACCCAAAGTCAGAATAAAGCTCTATACCCTATGTCTTTGAGATAAAGACCTTAACCATTATGTGAAACCCACCCACCTTTAATTAATACAACTACCAGGTGTGGGAATAGAACCCACAGTCTTCTGTACCAAAGACAAGTGTGCAACATGCTCAGCTCCTGAGAGAGCTAATTTTCCTAGAGCTCTCTTCTGCTTGGCATCCTCATCACATTCTGAGAGGGTCCAAAATAAATCTTGATCCATCCATGATGGATAAGAGATTTATTTTATTATTTTGCACTTTAGTTAACTGTTTTAGAGTGCTACTGCTTTAGTTTTGCTTTATTTGTTCATTTCACACTTCAAATAATTTTAAAGATCCTTAATACTATCCAGGCAGTTTAAGATGTGTTTGTGGTAGCATTACACTCTCAAGTGATATTTTTTGTGTTTTTACATTAGGATGGCTAGGATAGTCCATCTAGTGGCAGCATATGATAGCCTGGTATATCTGAGTTGGGAAACACATGAGAAAGCTGTAAGTGTAGTCATTTCATTGGCCAGAGGACTTATAAGCCAGTTTCTTGTATTTTTATTAGTAGTGCCCTGTATGGACACAGGTTCCCATTATGCAGCAGTGTTTAGTAGTGCCCTGTATGGACACACACACCTAGAAACCAAATTTTCCCTACAAATCCACCTCTGAAACTGTACCAGTAACTTGGTGAATGTAGAGCAACTACTTTACATCTTGAGGAGCATAGATCATCTAGTTCATGGGTTGAAGAGCACTGTTTCTTGAATTTAGCATCATAAAGCCTAGTCTCTAGCCACAAAAGAACCCTTAGTCAGGCTACTATTAGCCCCTCGTGTACCACATTCTTATAGCTCACACAATAAAGGACCTGACACCATGGATATGCACTTTACTAATTTCTCTGCAGCCAGTTTGGTGGACATGGGTGCATTAAGACAATATAACAACTGTCTAATGTTCACATGCAAGCTTTTAATCTTTAAACAAACAAATACAGTATGTGAGAGACGTATATACAAAACATCTCTGTAGGTAAAACTTTTGTGTACAAACACACATTAACAATCTGGGTTTCAGAAACACACACTCTACACCCACTGCACATAGTGTGCAGCCCACACATATACCTACGTATGCTGAGACACTTAAATGCAATCTTCCCAAATTTCAAAGATCTCACAAACATTCCACCTGCCAAAATTATCCTCAGCAAACCTGAAAGCACTCAACAGAAGCACCACCTAACACTGCACAGCCGCACCCAGTAGTGCATTAACATCTAAGCCCATAAGGCAAACCAATACACTTCCCAGGACTCTAGTCATAGGGGACTCCATTGTATGACATACTGATGCCACTGAATAAGGAGAAAATAATGATCAGTTGCCTATCAGGGACCAGGATCTGCTAAATAACACATGCATTCAAGTCACTGCACCACAGGTACCAGTGTGATGATGCAATCATAGTCCATGTAGTTGTAAATGCCTAAGATGTCCCTTCCTAGACTATATGAGAGACATTCTGCAGCTATTAGATTATGTATCTACTGTTACAGATGGTGTGAGCTGTTAAACAGTCTAGTTAATCCTGGAAGTAATTTGCATAATTACCACTTTGGATCATGCACCATGATTCATTTAATTCTAAAAGTATTGCATGTCTAGACTTCTGGACCCAGTTTGAAGGTTAATTACCTTTTCTGCCCCTGGCTTGTGCCAGCACTGACTCTTTCTGCTCCATTTACTCCTATCCTTAAGTGTTCCACTGCTGTACGCCAGGGGTGGGACCACCTTAGCCATAAATTGGTTGAGAGGGGGTGGAAAAACATGAATGGAGCCTCCTGCAGTGTTATATATATGCTGTTGTGTATCAGCAGGTTAGAATACATAAACTGGGAAAAATCGCTGACATCAAGTGCATCACCACATGTAACATCAGTCAGATCCAGCCCTACCCTCTTATGCCAAATTCTTAATTGCAATCCATATCGCAGTTACCTGAGACTACCTAATCACAGACAGATATCCCTCCTCTCCATCCCGGAGTGGGTGAGCTGGCAAAATCCTGCTTACCCCCCCCCCATTCTCTCTTGGATCCTCCAGCAACAGTGCCTCTAATTAATCTCTATCTGGGTCTATATCATGAAGGCTCATTCTAAAAGTCTGTTAAGCTTTTTCAGCCAGTTTGGTTAGTTATACAGCTTTGTAGTGGCTTAGGTAAAAGATATTATGATAAAGGAGGGGTGATTACTGCTTATACAGAGTTCAGACAAGTTTCTGAGAGAGTCCCACAGATGAAACTCATTAGCATCCTTGCAGGATAAAAAGCCTGTGGACTGAGTCAAAATTCATTAAAGGGCATACAATGGGTACAGTTACTCCAGAGAAGTAAAGGACGACAAGGGATAGGGATTGTTGGATTGAAGATCATAAGTAGAGAAAGTGAAGGCTTTGTGGAGAAGGCTAAACCTTCATCCATGTAGAGAACAGGAGACATAATGCACAGACTGGGAGAGTAGGGGTGCTTGAACTGCTGACACTAACCAAGGATGAAGGCTAACTGAAAAGAGGCAGTGATCTGTAGGCTGCTCACAGTCTGATTATTAAGGTCTAAGTTTTATAATCTATAGGTTCATACTGCGTAACTGTTTGCTTGTCACTTAGACTAAAAACTCTTGGATCATGACATAAAACAGTAAAGAATGGTTCCTTACTAAAAGAATACAGGGCAAAAATAACATTTCCTTGGCAGACTGTCTCAAAGCCCAATTCCTGTATTCAGTCTTTTACAGGCTGTTAAATTGAGATCTATACCTGGCATATGAGGCATTGTTGAACCCCACCCTGATGCACCTCCTGCCCATCTGCAAAACAAACAGCACCAGAATTACTAATTTTAAAGACTTCAACATTGCCTGTGATACAAATAGGACCTGCTGGAGAGACAGGTATGTATCCCAGAGACTACCCCTCTATGGAACAGATGCCACATCCACATGAAGCAGAATTCTTCCCTAACCCAATTCAAGTGTTACTTGGACAACTGGATGGGGAACAGAAAATATGTCACTGGTTTGTCAACTATATCTTTAATGGATACAGGCAGGCTGTAAATGTCACATGTCCCACGCCCCTATTTACACTTATCAAGGGTACCAGAACTTGTCAGAGATTTGGGATGCATGGCTAGGATTAAAAAGGCCCTTGTGGTCATTAGCCTAACATGCTATTGACTAGGAGTCTATAAACTGTGAATAGTAATTACTGGCTGACAAACTGAAGCTTACTATGCAAACAGCAACGGTAACAGGCAAATAGAAAGAGCAGTGAGAGAGAGTTATAATGCCAGACTGAGCATCATTATCTTAGTTTTCTCTCATACTTGAACAAAATGAATTTAAATGGAACTCACGGTTTTCCATGGGAACAGGCAAAGCTGCCCATCATCATCTCTGTGCAGGGTCTTTGCTTCCCTGTATTTAATGCAGTCATCTTCAAAGTCACTGCACCTCATTATCTCCATGGAGTAGAGGGACAATGCCTTTACTGTACCCACCAGACACAGGTTCAGTCATTGATCCCAGAAGCTGGGAAAGCCAGCAGCAGAAGATGGGAGTAACTGGCTAATGCTAGATCACCTGTTTTTTGGAGGAAGGGGGGGTGCATTTCGCCTGCTGCATCTGCCACCAGCAAGTACAACATGAAATTCTATGACATGAGATTGGTGTAACAACTGCTGTCTGGTTTCCATAATTTGCCTGTGGGTTAGAGCATGCGCATGCAAGTAAAGCACACCAGGCTCTTACAGTGCTGTCACTGCCTATACTAGCTGCCCAGGGAAGAAGCTTGAGCCACATAAATGCTTCTTTGATCTTTATCATGAATGATGGGGATTCAGTGGTGTGGCACTGCAGGATAGTTCTGTGGCTTGGGAGCAGTTAGGGTCCATCAATAAGACATGGGCATCCCTGATTTGAGGGGGAATGGTGAGACCCTCAGGCCTTTGGGACAAGGACATGTCCAGTCCTAATAAAAAGCAAATGGAAAAGATGCAAGACAAAACTCGTTCTTGCCTACCTGTATTTTAGCTGCATTTGGTCAGGTCTTGCCATATACACCAGAGGGCTCCAACTGTATAGAGAATGAATAGTGTTAATACCTATTGGAAAGGGAGCAGTGTTTGTCTGGCATAGAGGCAAAAATTCATAGGAAAAAAACTAAAGGAATCTCTGGTAAATGGGGATTCCCCACTTTTGTTGCATCACTTTTGGGGGATTCTTGCACTCATGATTCTTCACAATGATGGTATTTAAAGTAACAGCATTGTACTGCTTAACCTCTTACAGCAATAAATTGGACAAAGCCATAAATAATGGGGGGATAAAGGTTTAAAAATAGGGACAATTTCTATATATTGCTCTTAGAAAGTTGACAGAATGACAGGTTTTGCATTAGCATGAATTTCTGAAGGGTATGAAGCCTGAAACTCAAATGCCTGTCATTTTCTGTTATCAATCCTCAGATTTGCCAGAAAAGACCAAAACATATGAAGCAAAAACCTGGACAATTGAGAGGTATGAACAGCATACTTACATGATAAAGACCAGTGGAATGTTTGTATGTATTGAAAAGGGAGGAATAAAAGTAGAGTCTAATACAGAAAATCCTGCTGCAACCTCACCTTGAGTACTATGCACATTTCTATAGAAAAAAATATTTTCAGATGGACAGTGATGAAATACACAGAAAGGGAAGTAAAGAAAACATTGAAGGGATATCCACATGAAGGACCTCAGCAGGTTTATCCAAGCAATGAAGAGTGGAAAGGAAATCAGGGGAAGTAAGGCTTTCACATCATGTATGTATAAATAAGGGGAAAGATGACAGACTGTGAAAAAGTATGCTGCAAAGAAATCTTTGCAAAGAAATGGGAGAGTAAGAGAGAGTTTATTCAGCAGAGCTATGGGTACCTCTCAGCATCTTACAAAATAAATCTGGAGCCATAAAAAATGGAGGGACAATTTTTAAATATTACTCTTAAAAACTTAGAAAGCTGATTCAATAGCAGGTTTTGCATTAGCATGAATTGTGTAAAGGATACAAAGTCTAAAATTCAAACAATTGTCATTATTTTATGACTTCAGTCCTGAATGATTTGAGAATGAGTTGTCAGAAAGCCACTTTTTTTGGCAAACAGACCAAAAATATGAGGCAAAAATTTGGACATTTGAGAGGTATGAGAGGCACAAACATTTATGCAATGAGCATAAAGGAATTTTGGAGTCAGGAAGGACTGACAAAGGCAATAACAGACTGTATGAACCAGCTATCACATGCAGACTGAACAGATCTTGTGATCCCCTGTCTGTCAACACATGAAATATACATGTGAAAGTGCAAAATGAGATCATGAGATGAACAGATATTTGTGTGTGTGGTGGGGGGCTGTGGACAATGTTAAAATATTTCAAGTGCATCGCTTCACTTAAAGTGAGAGAGATAAATTTACTAGCTTGCCATTAAAATGGTAGTAGTAAAAACATTAAAGGCTCATATTCATGACAGTATGTATGGTGTGTAACCAGAACCCATTTATGGACTATGAACATGAACAACATGGACCAGCTAGTCAGATAAAATGATCCAAGCAGCCTGTTGAGGTACGCTGACAAATGCATTTATTTATTTTGTACTTTTAAGCTCTTTGCTTTATTTAAATAAAATTCAGACAGACAATTTTAGGGAGCTTCCTTATCTCTTTCCACAGTCTGTCTTCAAACATAGCATTATATGCACAATCTGCATGAATCTGGGCAACATGATTGATGATGTTTAGATCTGTTCTTAGGCTGTGGCTTGCAAGTGAGATTTTTAATCAATCAACATTCAAAAAGGCAAGAAGTATTACTCTGTGTTCATTTGTCATCTTCCATGGGGATATTAGTGTGTTCTGCTTCAGAGGCTGTTTAAGGAGCATAGCACTCACTTTCTTAAAAAAGAAATCAAATGCAAAATGCATTATGAATCACTCTGTGAAAGCTGAGTGATTCTGATTATGTTTTAGAGAGTAGCATATTTTTGATATAACCTAAATCAAACAAAATGACTCACCATCTATTTGCATTCTGTTCACATTCAACAGATAAAATGCACTGCATAAAAGTATATTAAAGTGCAGTATAATTTAATTGTTTACATGGAAAGTAGCTGGATTTTGCTTTCTTAGTTATTTGTTTGTGTGCTTTTTTATCTGGACAAACCCATTGGACTCCTTGGGCCTTTTTTGTGGGCAATCTTTAAGAGTTAGGGACAACGTTCATCTTGTAGGAGTTAACCTTCTTCTGCAAACACAAACCTCAATATCAAAGGAAGGAAGACAGATATCAATATCAAAGGAAGGAAGACAGATAACTATCAATGTGCAGGTTTCATGTGCACAATACAGAACAGACTTGACAGAAATAAAGAAAGTCTCCAAAAGGGACAATAGTTTAGGGCCTAAATACAATCAATGAAGTCAATGGATCCATGAGCAGAATTATTTCTTACTACCGTGGGACTTCCTCAGATAGTTTACATAAAAGTTGCACTGTACTGTTGCCAAAGCAGGTACCTTGGTCTAAACGGTTACATGTTTGTAGTCTTTACACATTTCTGCTCTATAACCTTACATCTTCTAGGTACACTATTCATGGTGCAAAAGCATATATAAATAGCATAGATGTTTAAGCTGTCATTGATTTTTCTTGTTATGCTTATTTAAATGTACTTTTAGCCATGCAATGCAATACTTAATTGCACTGCTTAAAAGAAAATGTTAAAGTGAAGAATAATTTAATTGTGTACATGGAAAGTAGCTGAATTTAGCTTTTTTTGTTATTTGTTTGTATGCTTTTTTAACTGGAGAATTCCAATAGGCCCCAAGGCCCTTTTTTGAGGACACTCAGAGTTAGGGAAAGAGTTCATAATGATAATTTCCGATAGGATCACTATTAATGCATAGCTGTGCCTTTAACACATTTCCATTTACCAGAGTGCATTTCCTCCTTACAAATTATCCCCGCATTGCCACTGTGATGAAATGAGGTACTGCCAGCTATGCCAGGAGAAGTAGGGCAGTGGATGTGTAACATATGCCAGCATAGATAGCTGGAGTTTTGTAAACAATTAAATGGTATTTGTATATCAAGCTGATTTGTACAGCTGTTTGTGTTGAAAATGCATTTGTAAAGTTGCTTATGTTAAAAAATATACCAACAGTGGGTCCTGATGGACAGAAAAAAAAGTATACCTATATGCCAGACTGTATGGTAATTATTGAAATGAATGCATTGTAACAGAGGATACTAGAAGAGAAGAGGTTAATCTCAGTCCAGCTAACTTTGAAAAATAGTTTGAAATTAAATTACTTTGTATAAGCCATAAAGATTGTATCTCATAGGTCTCAATGCAGCTAGAGATAAATAGTCTGTACTAGGAAGCCTTCTGTATTGTCCTTGGGGGTGAACTAATTGTTAGTCTGGAAGGGTGGAAGTATGAATTTATTTTACGACTTCCAGAAGCTGCAACAGACCTTAGCAAAACTCTGTGTGTGTGCATTATACTGACACACATCTGCTAGATTCTGGTTCAGTTACTAGGAAATTGGGTAGTATGGAAACTAGAGTCAGATGACAAGATGTATGTATGTCATTCTGTAATCCAGGACTGAAATGATGTTTTAATACCAGATGAGACAGAAGTCTCAGACCATCTGTTTTTGAAACCAGACATAGAAGGATCACATACCCACTTCATCTTACCTTGCTTTAGTAAGTAACCAGGGAATAATAATTCTTTATATCAGTCAGGAAAATATAGTGATATTAGTTAAATACTGTTTTTCTTTAACTGTGTGAATCTATCCATCTGAGTTATTTTTAATATTTCCTTTGATTGAAACTCTGTTTATTGTAAACAAATATTTAGTATTTTCATGTTCTTTTATTATTTATTGTTAAATATATTTAAACTTTTCATTGTGACAGGTCTTTTAGAAAATATTTTAACATCTGAGAGTACTTATATTTATTTGGTGACACTGTGGCTGCTCTTGAAAGTCTTACTGCATTAGTCAAACACTACCACTTGTTTTAGTATTCATTTCCCGATCCCCTTACTTCATGGTAAACCTATGGCTGCTCTTGAAAGTCTTACTGCATTAGTCAAACACTACCACTTGTTTTAGTATTCAGTTCCCGATCCCCTTACTTCATGGTAAACCTATAACTGCTGCTTCTAAATTGTCTGATGCTGATTGTTTAAGTTATGATAAAGTCAAACATTGTTTATTAGAATGCTTTAAGTTAATACCTGAAGCTTACATTAAAAAGTTTCATGAGCACAGACGCAAGGCAGATGAGTGTATGTAATTATATTGCTGAGTTAAGTACTTATTTTCTTAGGTGGGTGAGTGAGTGTCAGGTTACCACTTTTGAAAAACAGGCAGATGTTTTGGTGAGGGAACAACCCCTTAGCACTTTGCCTGAGGACATGAGAATCTTGTTGGCAGAGATGAGCTGAGGAAGAAAGGTGATATCTACTTGGCAAGCAGGCCATCAATGCACAAAAAGGGGATACTCAGTGCTGAACATGGATATAAGGGATCCCATGGTGAGCAGCCTAAACCACTCTGAGTCCACCAGTAACAGCAGAAACCACAAGTTCAGATACATGGTCAGGATCAAGAGTTAGATGTTTTAAATATAACCACTGGGGCCATGTATAATATAGATGTCCATGGAAGCAAAGTGAGGAACAAAAGGTGGGATTGCCAGAAAGTGGGAATAATAGTATGCCAGTGGTAAGTTATCTGGAGATAACAGAGGTACCAAAATATCACCAGAATTTATATCCTATCTTAGTGGTTAAAGAGGAGCAGTACTTGCTTGGGCAGTCCACTCCACTCAGGGATTTAGGAGGGAGCCCATTCCATATGCCTTTGGCCAGAGTTCACCTTGACTGGGAGGATGGAAAAGGAAGCAAGCAAGTATGTGTGTTTGAGGATATTCCTGCAGATGTCCTGATAAGGAATGGTTTTATAATGCAGTACCTTGTGTAAATGCAGTTATATGCAGTCAGGCTTGGAGACAGGCATGTGGGGCTGGTAGTCTGGGGGAGACCCAGACAGACCCCAAAACTGAAGCCAGGGCTGGTGAGGTGGATACTTCAGGAAGGGAGCTACCCTGTAGCAGTAACTCTGAAGGTGAGCCACAGCTGCTGGTAGGTACTGATGTTCCCTTGGACAGAGTGACTGCAGTGGCAGAGGTGAGTGGTAGTATCAGGCTGACAGTGAGGCATCACTGTCAGGGGATACCAGACTTCCTGTGGAAGTGAAGATGAGAAGGGTCACAAAGAGTTGAGACAGGCTCAGCTCTTGGACCCTACACTAAAAGGCTTCAGGGAGGTAGCTAGAGAGGCACTTGATTCTCAAGGAAAAAGGGAGTCTGTATACTCGAACAAAGGGTTAATGTATGGAGAGTGGACCCCTGAAAGAGGGCTATAGGGTGAGGTAATACAGCAGTTGGTAGTGCCTAGGGCCTCCATCTGGCACTTCTATCCATAGTCCATGACATTTCTTTTGCAGGTCATGTGGGCATAAAGCATACTAAGAGACATATTATGAAGACATTTTATTGGCCTGGGATTGCAAGGGATGTAACAGGATATTGCAGGATCTGGGAGAAGTACCAAAAGGTAGGCAAGGCAGAACACTACATCAAAGCCTCTTTGATGCTTTTGCCTGTGACTGAGGGACAGTTTCAGATGGTAGCTATGGATATTGTGAGGTCTCGGAGTACCCCAGTTCCACAAGGAGGAAGTATATCCTGGTGGTAATAAATTATGCTACTATATGCCCTGAGGTGGTGGCTCTGTTGTCCACTGAAGCAGAGAAGGTGGCAAATGCTTTGGTAGAGATTTTCAGCAGCGCAGGTTTCCAGAGAGAAATACTGACTGACAGAGGTGCCAATTGCATGTCAGTCCTGCAGGCTTGTATGTGGGATAACTTTGGGGTGAAGCATCTGAAGATCACCCCCATACCACCCCAGACTAATGGTCTTGTGGAGGGTTTAAACTCTACACTAAAGACCATGCCATGGGCATTTGCAGACCAGTTTAAGAGAGCATGGGATAAATATTTACCCCATCTACTGCTTGCATACAGAGAGGTACCACAGGAATTTACAGGTTTTTCAACCTTTGAGATGTTGTATGGGCATAGGGTGAGGTGGTATTTAGATTTCATTCTTGACGAGTGGGTGGGTGAATGTAAATCCCACAGGGAGTCTGTTGGGGCAGATGTCCTAAACCTTAGGACAGGGGTTAGAGAGCTCATGGACTTGGCACAGGACAACCTGGCAGGAGCCCAACAGCAGAAACAAGTCCAGTATGATGGGAATGCTTGAGGTCGAGAGTTTGCTGTGGAACAGCAGGTTATGGTTCTCATTCCTGTCAGACATGCTAAGCTGCAGTCAGCTTGGGAGGGACTCTTCAAAGTGATAAAGAAGGTCAGTGATATTAACCTTATGGTAAACTGCTAGGCAGAAGGCAGGGCCAGAAACTGTCCCATGTTAACATGATGAAACCTTACCAAGAAAGGAAGGTCTTGTGTGGAGTATTTGTAGTAGATAGCAGGAGGAGTCTGAGGGGGATCTATAGCTATATCGAGCCAGCGAGCAAAATGCCAAGTTATTATGCTGGAGCCTAGTGTTGCAGGTATATAATATGACAATGCAGCACTGTAGTGGGGTTGCCAATGCAGATGGGCTCTCAAAACAGGGTATAGGTTGATGTGTTCCCAGACAGGCTCATATCCCTCAAACCATGCATCTCCAGGGTCATTTGAGAAACTAGCTTGACTCTTCAAAAGGGGGAGAGATGTACTATGTGAGGTATTGCCAGCTATGCCAGGAGAAGTAGGGCAGTGGATGTGTAACATATGCCAGCATACTAGCTGAAGTTTTGTAAATAATTATTTGTCATTTCTATATCAAATTGATATGTACTGGTGCTTGTGTTGAAAATGTATTTGTAAAGTTATTTGTGTTAAAAAAAAATGTACCAACAGTGGGTCCTGCTGGACAGAAAAAGAAGTATAGCTGTATGTCAGACTGTATGGTAACTACTGAAATGAATGCATTGCAACAGAGTATACTGGTAGAGAAGAGGTTAATCTTAGTCCAGCTAATTTTGAAAGGTAGTTTGAAATTAAACTACTTGGTATAAGCCATAAAGATTGTATTTCACAGGTCTCAATACAGCCAGAGACAAAACATCAGTACTAGGAAGCTCACTGTATTGTCCGGGGGTGGTGAACTAATTGATAATCTGGAGGGGTGGAAGTTTGAAATTATTTCATGACTTCCAGAAGCTGCAACAGATCTGAGTATAGCTCTCTGTCTGTGTATTACTGACACATATTGCTAGATTCTGGTTCAATTGCTAGAAAAGGGGTAGTATGGGAACCAGAGTCAGATAACCAGATGTAAGTATGTCATTCTGTAATTCAGGACTAATATGATGTTTTAATACTAGATGAGACAGAAGCCTGAGAGTAGCCTGTTTTAGAAACCCAACATAAAGGTATCACTCACCCACTTCATCTTGCCTTGCTTTAGTAAGTAACCAGGAAATAGTATTTCTTTAGATCAGTCAAGAAAATATAGAGAGATTAGTTAAGTACTGTTTTTCTGTAGTTGTATGAATCTATCCATCTAGAAAATTTTTAATATTTCCCGTGAATGAAACTCTGGTGTATATTGCAAACAGATATTTAGTATTTTCATGTTAGCATGACGCTAAATGCAGTGGGAATGACTTAAACATATTGTAATAAGTTCTTTCTTCATTTGCAAAATAGCGCTTAAAATAGAGTTTTATAAAGGTACTCTCTAATGTTAAAATATTCTCTAAAGGAGTAGCCACAATGAAAAGTTTAAATATATTTAATAATAAATAATAAAATAACATGAAAATACTAAAAGTTTTCATCACTGCTAATAACAGGCAGGGTACAAATTCACTGCTGTAGGATTTGCAATACATATTTTAAATAAGAATTTGAATATGTATCTTTGTCACCAGTATGAATGAGTATATGGTCTTGAACAATCCTACACATCTAATACTGTATGTTGGATAAATTGCTTTCAATGTCTGATCTTAAATAAACTTTTATTAAAGGTACCACATGTTTACAGGCATGATCTGCAGAGTACCTATTGTAATCATGCCACATCCAATGGAATAAAGAAATGAAGTCTTGACTAATAGCTTAAGTAACCAGAGTTTATTTAGTGGCTCAGGCACTTGTCCCTAAGCTAGACAAGAGAAGTGTCTTATGTTATGATGGCACTTCCCTTGTCTAGCTTTGGGAGAAGCCAGGACTTTGTAAGCCTGCCAGTTTAGGTATGTGGGTAGATCAAAGAGGAATACATGCTTTAAACCCAGGGTAGACACATTGTCAAAGACTGTATCTCATTGTCTACCCAGCCTAATAAATGCATGTCACTACACTGACAGGCAGGTCTTAGGAAAAGCCCTTTTTTGAAAATACATAATGTTGCCAGCTGCTAGGTTCACTTTGTGCCTCGCCCTGCACTGCCAACAGACTCAGCCAGGGGAGTAATACCGATCACATGCCACTATTTCCAGTCCCCTTCACTCCTGTCAAAACACAGCAATGGGAATGTAGGCAGACAGCTGATGGCCAAAAGGAATAGGGAATTAAAAAAAATACTACTTCTCATACCAATACATAGACAGGTGCTTCAATTTTTTTTTTATTAGATACTTATCTGTGGATTTCTGCATAAGTATTATCAAATTGAGACACCTTCTCCACACATGGATTGTCATATCAGGGATAGTATGGGTTTCATTTTAAAAATGATTTTCAGTCATCACTATTTTAGCTGCAATATTAGGGGGGTAAAAGTCAGTACTAACTGCACAAAAATAATTGCTTCCCAGTACTGGAGTGTGTCCTAATTAAACCCACACTTATCTTCTCCCTCATTTGAATGAATTACTTTTATACAAGCAATCAGTAACTTCACACATCCAAAAATATGTGATTTTGTATTTCTTTCTTAAAATGTCTGCTTTTCTTACAGATAAATAATTAAACATATTTCTAATGTATGTTTATCACTGGAAGTAATATCAAATTGCTTGGCAAAGTCCTTTCTAAAAACTTCTCCTATAACTACTTCTGATTATTAATCAGTTTTAATCTACAGAAAATATCAGAGAGCCAAGAAATGACAGTTTACAATTAAACCTTAGAAGAGGTCAGGAGTAATAGATGTGTGGTCATTCTGAGAATGATTTCAGAAGTGGATTTAGTATACTAACAGTACTTTATATGGTAACGGACCAAATCCTGACTGGTATGCACAAAGGTTTGCTAGCAGATATCCTACCCGTGGACTTGAAATGAACCTTAGACTTACTGCATTATCTAATGGCACCATACTATGGTTTATCACCTGTCTGGAAAACATACTTTTCAATTACATATTAACTCTACCCTTTCTGACTTTAGAACTTTGCAATCAAGTATGCCAAAAGGCTTATTACTTGATCTTATCCTATTCACACTGTATTATTAAAGGTCTATAAAGGGTCCTAATTCATATTTTATATGGTCAACCTGATATGACTAAATTCTGCTAAAAAGGTTTATTCCTTCAACAAATTTAGTCAAGTGTGATACTGGTATTATAACAATGAACTACTTGTTGTCATGGTAAATGACGCATTTTGGATAATGGACAGAGTTTTTAACCACCGCTTGTCACATAATGTCTACTATAGGCTAGATATCCTGTATCACAAATTAATTTTCTATTACTAAAGTCTTTTTTATAGGGAATAAAATACATATATCTACCCGCTCCGTTCGCCCTGCAGGGAGACTTCGCTCCCCTCCCTACCACGAGTTCCCACCCCCAGGGGTCCTACTCTTATACCCACTAGCCACACCTCTTCCTCTTCCCATTACTCTCTAGACACTACCATTGGCCATCTTCCCTCATATCTGCCTTGTCTTACCACTCCCCTTCAGTCTTACCACACCCCTCCTCCTTTCCCACATCCTCACCCTACATACTTCCATACCTACATACAGACATCCAATAATTAATCCTTCCCAATGTATAAGCCACCCACCCCATTACATGTCCTACTTTTATTCACACTTTTACCACTACCTCTTTTAACCTTTGCCTACTTACTCACCTCCTATGAACACCCACTATATCCACACCTTCACTACCCTAATAAGCAACCAACTCCCCATCCCTACCTGTCCTTTATAACCATGCAAATATAACATCTTCACCCAGCTGCCTACTTGCAAAGTATCATAGAATACTACACATTAAATATAACACTCTAAATCTCAGGAAAGCTCTACTTCTATACAGCAGATTCTCTAACCCAAGCTATCTAGGACTACTCCTCTCATTAAAGGATGGTAACATTCACCCTAACCCAGGCCCAACAACAACTCCTATCACACTCCATGACCACAATCAATCAACTATTTGTTCCCTTACTAAACCATCTAACTCCCTCCTAGTTGGTCATCTTAATATACGTAGCATTAACAACAAAGTAACTCGACTCCAAGCTCCATTAGAAGTCTACTCCTTTGACATTCTCTGCTTAACAGAAACATGGCTAAAACCTGTAACCAAAGACAATTAAATCATCCCACCTGGATATAATATCCTGAGACTTGACCGAGTAGCCAAGAAGGGCAGTGGGTTTGCAGTTAACCACGTACAAATGTAAACTACCTCTAGATTCCAATGCAGAAATTCCCATCTCCAGACTTCAACTTAACAATGCCAAATCCATCTATATTATCTGTATGTATCTACCTCCTGGTAATAAAATTGCCACCATGGAAAATATCCTTTTCTGGCTATCCCAACACCTGTCCCAAGAAACCATAATACTAGGTGATATAAACATTGATTGGAACTGCTATTGTAGCAGCCTCCCTACCACCCACATTAACCTATATGTTTTTTCACAAACCATTACCTCCCCACCAGGATAAATAAAGCTAACAAGAAAGCAAGCATATTAGACTGGATTCTCATAAACAATCATCCTCACATTTATGATTCTGGAACCCTCCCTTATGACGTAAGTGACCACTCACTTACCTACATCATCAGGCATAAAGCCAATGCTCCCATTCCAACCTCTACCAGAAATATCAGATCCAAAAAGGACTTCAACCCTGATCTCTTCTAAAGGGAACTAAGAGCATGCAATTGGTCTCCCTTAAGACACATCCCTTTAGAAGAAGCCGTTAAATACTTTAATTCTAACTTCCTTGCCATTCTTAACCACCACACTCCAACCAGATTGATTAGAATTAAAACAAATTCTGCCCCATGGCTTTCAAAAGAAACCAAACACAAAATTCATCTCAGAAATAAATATTGGGCCAAATGAAAAACGACTAAAAACCCTGTAGACCAACAAACCTTTAGACAGTTAAGAAATGACACTAAGAAAGCTACACTCTCTGATAAAAGAAACTGCTACCTACAATTTCAACAAGCTAACCACAACAACCCACAAAAAGTCTGGGCAAGCAATAACCAATTACTCCATCCAGGTCAATCCACTACACCAAACCCTCAAAATACAGAGCAGGAAGATCCCATGCATAGAGCCAATACCTTTTTTACTGATGCAATCCAAACACTAGTTAGTCAGCTATCACCTAATACATTCACTTTACCTTCCTATAACTCAACTCCACCTCCTCCTTTGCATTTCTAACCTGTCCCAACAACATATATTCTAACCCTTATACAAAAACTGAAACCCTCAGCAGACCAACTACCTGCTGAATATCTACAGTTATCAGCCAAGGCTATTGCCTACCCCATTTCCATTCTGATCAAAAGAACTATTAGCGAAGGTCACATCCCTACCTTATGGAAAGTCTCCCATA